>NW_012116844.1:1354933-1355421 GCF_000951035.1 Colobus angolensis palliatus | reverse complement strand
CAAATCAATAAACGTAATCCAGCATATAAACAGAACCAAAAACAAAAACCACATGATTATCTCAATAGACGCAGAAAAGACCTTTCACAAAATTCAACAGCCCTTCATGTTAAAAACTCTCAATAAACTAGATATTGATGGGACATATCTCAAAATAATAAGAGTTATTTATGACAAATCCACAGCCAATATCATACTGAATGGGCAAAAACTGGAACAACTTTGAAACCTGGCACAAGACAGGGATGCCCTCTCTCACCACTCCTATTCAACATAGTGTTGGAATTTCTGACCAGAGCAATCAGGAAAAAGAAAGAAATAAAGGGTATTCAATTAGGAAAAGATATCAAATTGTCCCTGTTTGCAGATGACACGATTGTATATTTAGAAAACCCCATCTTCTCAGCCCAAAATCTGGTTAAGCTGATAAGCAACTTCAGCAAAGTCTCAGGATACAAAATCAATGTGCAAAAATCACAAGCATTCCT
>NW_012116844.1:1353834-1354399 GCF_000951035.1 Colobus angolensis palliatus | reverse complement strand
AGACTTAAATGTTAGACCTAAAACCATAAAAACCCTAGAAGAAAACCTAGGCAATACCATTCAGGACATAGGCATGGGCAAGGACTTCATGACAACAAAAGCCAAAATTGACAACAAAAAAATTGTCAACAAAAGTCAAAATTGACAAATAAAATCTAATTAAACTAAAGAGCTTCTGCACAGCAAAAGAAACTACCATCAGAGTGAACAGGCAACCTACAGAATGGGAGAATATTTTTACAAGCTACCCATCTGACAAAGGGCTAATATCCAGAATCTACAAAGAACTTAAACAAATTTACAAGAAAAACATCAAACAACTCCATCAGAAAGTGGGTGAAGAATATGAACAGACACTTCTCAAAAGAAGACATTTATGCAGCCAACAGACACATGAAAAAATGCTTGTCACCACTAGCCATCAGAGAAATGCAAATCAAAACCACAATGAGATACCATCTCACATGTTAGAATGGTGATCATTAAAATGTCAGGAAACAACAGGTGCTGGAGAGAATGTGGAGAAATAGGAACACTTTTACACTGTTGGTGGGACTGTAAACTA
>NW_012116844.1:1309381-1353119 GCF_000951035.1 Colobus angolensis palliatus | reverse complement strand
ATATATTTTTGTATATATATCAAGACAAATGAAAACAAAAATAAAAATTTACCTAAAACTTATAAGATGCAGTGAAAGTTGTACAAAAAATGAAATTTACAGCTGTAGACACACATTAAAAGGAAAATCTCAAATAAACAACCTAACTTTATGCCTTAAAAAAACTAGAAAAGGAAGGACAACCTACACCCAAAGCTGGCAGAAATTAATAAAGATAAGATCAGAGATAAATGAAGTAAATAGAAACACAATAGGTAAAATCTATGAAATCAAGAATTGGTTCTTTGGAAGGCTGACAAAATTGAGACATTTAGCTAGATTGAATAAAAGAGAGAGAAGACTCAACTAAAATCAGAAATGAAAAATAAACATTATAATTTTATAAATTAAAAAGGATTATAAGAAAATACAATGCACAACTGTAAAACAAAAATTGGATTACCAAAGTTATATGAATAAATTTATAGAAACGCCAACCTAGCAAGTCTGAATCATGAAGAAATAGAAAATCTGAACAATAGAGGAAGTAGAGCAAGATGGCTATAAATAGAATCTTCCACAAATAGTCCTCTGCACATGAACACCAAATTTAACAACTATCTACACACAAAAAAGGGCCTTCATAAGAACCAAAAAACAGCTTAGGTACCATCTCGCTCAGAGTGAGAAAGAGCACCAAGTGCTTTCTTGAGGTCTCCAATTCCAGACCTTTGCTCTTAGATGGCATTTCTGGACCTATCCTGGGACAGATTGGAGCCCGCTGCCCTGAAGGGTGAATCCCAAGCCTGGCAGCATTCACCAAAAACTAACTAAAGAGCCTTTGGTCCTTAAATAAACACAGACAACACCCTGACAGTGCTCCCCATGGGCCTGTGGTGGTGCTGGTGAGACTCCTTTGCCTTTTAGTGAAGGTGATTTTCTCTGGTGGCATGTAGTAATTACTTGCTTTAATTTTTTGTGTATCCATTGATATATTTTTAGATTTGAGGTTACCATGAGGCTTGCAAATCATAAAACCCATTATTTTAAACTGATGATAACACTGATTGCACAAACAAGCAAGCAAAAAGGAAACTAACAAAAACTCTTAAATTTGCCATTTTGATGCCAATAATCCTTAAATTTGCCCTTTTTGACATTGCATCTAATAACACTTAATTTTCTCTAATTCTAGAATTAAATTTTCCCTAATTCTAGAATTGAAAAATGCAATGAACACGCTGAATAATGCATCAGAGTCCTTAATAGCAGAACTGATCAGGCAGAAGACAAAATTTGCGAGTTTCAAGGCGGGCTATTTGAAAATACACAGTCAGAGGTGAAAAAAGAATAAAAAACAATGAAGCATGCCTACAATATCTATAAATTAGGGAAAATTTAAGTGTTATTAGCTGCAAAGACCAAAAAGGGCAAATTTAAGGATTACTGGCATTGAAATGGCAAATTTAAGAGTTATTGGCCTCAAAGAAGAGGGAGATAGGGGTAAAAATTTATTCAAACAGATAATAACAGAGAACTTCCCAAACCTAGAGAAAGAGATCAATATTCAAGAGCAAGAATGTTATAGAAGCAGACTTAACCCAAAGAAAACTACCTCAAGGCATTTAATAATCAAACTTCCAAAGGTCAACAATAAAGAAAGAACCCTAAAAGCAGCAAGAGGGAAAAAAACAACATACAATGGAGCTCCAATACATCTGGCAGTAGACTTTTCAGTGAAAATCTTACAGGCCTGGAGAGAGTAGTATGACATATTCAAAGAGCTGAAGGAAAAAGACTTTTACCCTAGAATATTATATCTGGCAAAATATGCTTTAAGCATAAAGGAAAAATAAAGACCTTCCCAGACAAACAAAAGCTGACGGATTTTATCAACACCAGACCTGTCCTATAAGAAATGCTAAAGAGAGTTCTTCAATCTGAAAGAAAAGGACATTCATGAACAATAAGAAATCATTTGAAGGTATAAAACTCACAGGTAGTAGGAGATAGAAAAACACAGAATAGTGTAACACTATAATTATGATGTGTAAAACACTCTTAAGTAGAAAGACTAAATAATGAACCAATTAAAAATAAATAGAACTACAACAACTTTCCAGGACATAGTTAACAATAAAACAAAGAGAAAAATCAAAAAGTTAAAAAACAGGGGGATGAAGTTAAAGTGTAGAGTTTTTGCTAGTTTCCTTATTGCTTGTTTTGTTGTTGTTGTTGTCGTTGTTTGCTTGTGCAATCAGTGTTAAGTCATCATCAGTGTAAAATAATGGGTTATATGATTTGCAAGCCTCATGGTAACCTCAAATCTAAAAATATATACAATGGACACACAAAAAATAAAAAGCAAGTAATTACTACATGTCACCAGAGAAAATCACCTTCACTAAAAGGAAAACAAAAGGGAGGAAAGAAGGAAGAGAAGACCACAAAACAACCAGAAAAGCAATAACAAAATCGCAAGAGTAAGTCCTTAGAATCAATAACAACACTGAATGTAAATAGACTAAACTGTCCAATCAAAAGATACACAGTAGCTGAATAGATTTACAAAAAATCAATATCCAATGATTGGCTGCATACAAGAAGCACACTTCACCTATAAGGATACGCATAGACTGAAAGCATAGGGATGAAAAAAAGCATATTCCACGCAAATGGAAACCAAAACAATCAGCAGGAGTAGCTACACTTATATCAGACACAATACATTTCAAGATAAAAACTGTAAGAAGAGATAAAGAGGACAAGAGAATATAACAATTGTAAATATATATGCACCCAAAACTGGAACATCACAGTTTATAAAGCAAATATTATTAAAGCTAAAGACATAGACCCACATACAATAATAGCTGGAGACTTCAACACCCCACTTTCAGCATTAGACAGCTCATTCAGACAGAAAATCAACAAAGAAACCTTGTACTTAATCTACACTATAAACTAAATAGATATTTACAGAACACTTCTTTCAGGGGCGCCAGAATACACATTTTTTACTCAGCACATGGATTATTCTCAAGCATAGACCATTCGTTAGGCCACAAAACAAGTCTTAGAACTTTCGAAATAATGAAATAGCCAAGATTTGGAAGCAGCCTAAGTGTCCAGCAACAGATGAATGAATAAAGAAAATGTGGTACATATACACAATGGAGTACTATTCAGCCATAAAAGGAATGAGAACCTGTTTATGTGCAACAACATAGATGGAACTGGAGGACATTATGTTAAGTGAAATAAGCCAGGCACAGAAAGACAAACTGCATGTTTTCACTTATTTGTGGGAGATAAAAACTGAAACAATTGAACTCATGGATGGAGTTTGAGAGTAGAAGGATGGTTAACCAGAGGCTGGTAAGCATAGTGGGGGAAATGAGGATGAGTACACAAAAACAGAAAGAATGAGTAAGATCTAGTATTTGATAGCACAACAGGGTGACTATAGTCAATAATAATTTAATTATACATTTTAAAATAACTAAGAACGTATAATTGGATTATTTGTAACACAAAGGATAGATGTTTGAGTTGATGGATACCCCATTCACCCTACTGTATTACACATTACATGCAGTATCAAAATATCTGATATTCCCCATAAATATGTATACCAACTATGTATCCAGAAAAAAATTATGAACTAAAAATTTTTAAAAGAAAATCTGAATAGACCTATAACTAGTAAAAAAATCGTACTGGTAATCATAAATCTTTCAACAAAGAAATGTCTAGGACCAGATGGCCTCACTGATGAATTCTATGAAACATTTAAAGAAGATTTAACACCAATCCTCCTCACACTCTTCCAAAAAATAAAAGAATAGGTAAAACTTACAAAATAAGACCAACATCACCATGATACCAGAACCAGAAAAAGATATTATTTTTGAAAACATACAGAGCAATATCCTTATGATACAGATGTAAAACTTCTCAAAAACACTAGAAAAATGGACTAATGGCATATTAAAAGAATCATACACCAAGACCAAGTAGGATTTATCCCAGGAATGAAAGTGTGGTTCAAACTAGGAAAATCACTCAATATAATACACCACATTAATAGAACAATGGAAAAAAACACATGATCATTTCATCTCAATTGATTCAAAAAAAAGCACATGACAAAATCTGTTACCATTTCATAGTTTAAAAAACACTCTCACAAAACTATGAATAGAAGAAAACTTCCACAACATGATAAAGTACATTTATAAAAACCCACACCTAACATACTTGCCTTAGTCCATTTTCTATTGCTATAACTGAATATCTGAGACTGGGTAATTTGTAAAGAAAAGAAATTTATTTCTTACAGTTCTGAAGGCTGGGGATTTCAAAGTTGAGGAGCTACGTCGGAGGAGTGCCTCCTTGCTGGTGGGGACTCTCTGCAGAGTGCTGAGGCCGTTCTGGGCATCACATGGCGAACAGGCTCACAAGAGACAGACAAACCGGCTTTTATAAAAGACCCATTCTCTTGATAACCCAGTAGTCTATGAATGGATTAATTTATTCATGTGGCAAGGCCTCCATGACCCCAATCAACTCCCAAAGGTTCCACCTCTCAACACTGCTACAATGGGGACCAAGTTTCCAGCACACGAACTTTTAGGGTATACATTCAAACCATAGCAGTATCCAATTGTGAAAGACTGAAAATGAGCACATCTGCTTTCACCACTGTTATTCAACATTGTACTAAAAGATCCAGCCAGAGAAATTAGAAAATAAAAAGAAACAAAGGGCATACAAATTGGAAAAGAAGAAGTAAAACTATCTTTATTCACAGATGATTCATATATATGTAATTTCAAAGGTTCCACACAAAAACATTAGAGTTAACATATAAATTCAGCAGTTACAGAATACAAATCAATGTGTGCTTTGATTTAAATGTGCCTCCTAAAGTTCATAGACTAGAAACTTAATCCCTGGTGCAACAATGTTGAGAGTCAGGCTCTTTAAGACATAATCAGGTCATGAGGGCTTCCTCCTCACGAAGAGCTTAATGCCATTATTGTAGGAGGGGGTTAGTTATCACTAAGTAGGGTCCTGAGTTTGTCCCCCTTCCTCTCTCTGTTGCTCTCTCATGCTCTCTCACCCTTCTGCCTTCTGCCATGGGATGATGCAGCAAGAAGGCTGTAGCCAGAGGCAGGTCCCTTGACCTTGGACTCCCCAGCCTTCAGAACTGTAAAAAATAAATTTTTCTTTATATTAGCCAGTCTGTGGTATTCTGTTACAGCAACCCAAAATGGAGGAAAATGCAGGGAATGAGAGTTATTGCTTAATGAGTTTCCTTTGGGGGTGATGAAAAGTTGTGGAAATAGATGTTAGTGACGTTTGCACAACACTGTGAATGTAATTAATGCCACTGAATTGTATACTAAAAATGGTTAAAATGATATATTCTATTTTACGTATACTTCATATTTTGAAAATTTTAACTTGATTAATTCAGTTCAACTTGACTGCTGGGATAAAAGAAAATGTCTTTAGATAATAATGAATATTTAGCTCAGATAATGGGTCATCACAGGTCAAACAGTTACAGGCATTCCCACTTCAAAGCACAACAGAAGAGTGTTGCTCCTGTATCCTACACCATGGCCATTTAATTTTGTTTTAAAAGTAAAAGCAAAAAGAACAAAGCTGGAGGCATCACACTACCTGACTTCAAACTATATTACAAGGCTACAGTAGCCAAATCAGCATGGTACTGGTACCAAAACAGAAATATAGACCAATGGAACAGAACAGAGGCCTCAGAAATAACACTACACATCTACAACCATCTGATCTTTGACAAACCTGACAAAAACAAGCAATAGGGAAAGGATTCCCTATTTAATAAATGGTGTTGGGAAAGTGGCTAGCCATATGCAGAAAACTGAAACTGGATCCCTTTCTTACACCTTATACAAAAATTAACTTAAGATGGATTAAAGACTTAAATGTAAGACCTAAAACCATAAAATCCCTGGAAGAAAACCTAGGCAATATCACTCAGGACATAGGCATGGGCAAAGACTATATGACTAAAACACCAAAAGCAATGGCAACAAAAGTCAAAATTGACAAATAAGGTCTAATTAAACTAAAGAGCTTCTGTACAGCAAAAGAAACTATCATCAGAGTGAACCAGCAACCTACAGAATGGGAGAACAATTTTGCAATCTATCCATCTGACAAAAGGCTAACATCCAGAATCTACAAAGAACTTAAACAAATTTACAAGAAAAAAACAAACAACCCCATCAAAAAGTGGGCGAAGCATATGAACAGACACTTTTCAAAAGAAGACATTTATGCTGTCAACAAACATATGAAAAAAAGCTCATCATCACTGGTCATTAGAGAAATGCAAATCAAAACCACAATGAGATAACATCTCACATCAATTAGAATGGTGATCATTAAAAAGTCAGGAAGCAGCAGATGCTGGAGAGGATGTGGAGAAATAGGAATGCTTTTACACTGTTGGTGGGAGTGTAAATTAGTTCAACCATTGTGGAAGAAAACATGGCGATTCCTCAAGGATGTAGAACTAGAAATACCATTTGACCCAGCAATTCCATTACTGGGTATATACATAGGATTATAAATCATTTTACTATAAAGACACATGCACATGTATGTTTACTGTGGCACCGTTCACAATAACAAAGGCTTGGAACCAATCCAAATGCCCATCAATGATAGACTGGATAAAGAAAACATGGTACATATACACCATGGAATATTATGCAGCCATAAAAAGGATGAGTTCATGTCCTTCGCAGGGACATGGATGAAGCTGGAAACCATCATTCTCTGCAAACTAACACAAGAACAGAAAACCAAATACCACATGTTCTCACTTATAAGTGGGAGTTGAACAATGAGAACACATGGACACAGGGATGGGAACATCACACACCGGGGCCTGTCGGGGGTGGGGGCTAGGGGAGGGATAGCATTAGGAGAAATACCTAATGTAGATGACAGGTTGATGGGTGCAGCAAACCACCACGGTACATGTATACCTATGTAACAAACCTGAACGTTCTGCACATGTATCCCAGAACTTAAGGTATAATAATTAAAAAAAATTTAAGTTTAGGTCAATGCAATAAAATATGGATTTAATACTAACATTATATATGTTGGAAAGGAAGAAAAATAATTATCTTTGCTTTTAACCGTATAATATATCAAACACCTAAATAACCTAGCAAAAATATTATGTATACAGAAATCATCTTTTTTCCTGCTATACTCAGATTATTTTGGGTGTCATATTAAGAATTCATAATGCCACCTGCTATTATTTGCTTGAGATAAAGCTACCGCTTCCCCTTTACACAGATCTTAGTTAAAGTCGATTCTCTAAGTAATATAATGATAACTCACCAATTTTTTTTTTTTTTTGAGATGAAGTGTCACTCTGTCACCCAGGCTGGAGTGCAGCGGTGTGATCTCGGCTCACTGCAACCTCCACCTCCCGGGTTCAAGCGATTCTCCTGCCTCCACCTCTTGAGTAGCTGGGATTACAAGCACGCACCACCATGCCAGGCTAATTTTTGTATTTTTAATAGAGACAGGGTTTCATGATGTTAATCAGGCTGGGCTCGAACTCCTGACCTCGTGATCCACCCACCTCGGCCTCCCAAAGTGCTGGGATTACAGGTGTGAGCCACTGTGCCCAGCCCACCAAGATAATTTTTATATAATTGTTGTTATATTTGTATGCTGTCCAGTGACTCCCTAACAAGTTGTTTGTATATTTAATAATGTTCTCCCCTCATTTATTTATATTTATATCATGGGAACACATAATCATTCACATTTTCATCTTCCAAAACAGAATCTTTTTACCTTGAGATTTTTCTGGTGCTTGGTAAGTTTGTTCTTCAGTCTTCTTTTGTAATTGTTCTTCTGAAACATCAGCCTTAATAACAAAGTTGTAATAAGTAATTAGAAATTATATACATATATATATCAAGACTGGTATTTAATTATCTGCTTTGAGAAAAAGAGCTAGCTTTATGCTCTCATCTACAATGTCATTGCAGAAACATTTTATTTTTCATTATTTCCTGAATGTATCAAATTTAAAAGTCAGAACAATTAATGGACCTGAGAGGCAATTGGGAACACTGAATAGCAAGGAGGGTGCCCAAGCAATATTGTGATTTTTCCCTCGCAAATAGTTCTAAGAAAGTAGTCTTAATAATTATTAAGATTCTTGTTTAGATTTATATTTTAGTTTGTTTTAATCTTTAGAAGAATTCAAATGACTTACAAAATTATTATTATAGGAATACTTTAATAAAATGTATGATTAAAATATATTGTGGATACATGTCAGATACGTACAGCCTTTTCATCTTTTCTCTTTTTCCCAGCATTTTTGCCCTGAGAATTTCCTACTTAAATGCTTTTTAACAAAAACAATTCTAAAAATTTTCTAGGTCTTGTTTAGAGACTTATATAAAATTATTTCAAAATGAGTTGCTTTTACAATCATCTTATTGTATAAAAATATTTTTTTGTAGATGAAGCTGAAAACTATGAAAATTTCCCTTATCTCAGAATGACATACCTTTTATGTTACCATTAAAACTAAAATATAACCCACAACTTTTTAATCAATATCAAACAATTTGTATAAGTTAAGAATATTACTTAGATTCCCAAATATTACTTTCAGCATTCTAAATATAAAGCAGGTTGTGTTAAAAGGCAAACTTTTAATTCTCTTGAAATAAGAAAATACTGAATTTTTAACCCATGTAAATGGGTTAGCATTTATTTGGGATAGTGAAGGAGCAATATGAAATAAACAGCTTTCAAATTTCTATATATATCATACCTTTTTACTTTCTGTAAGAACAGGAGGTAAAATGAATGGTGACATCAGTGTTTCATTTTTTTGAGCCAATGTTCCAACAGACAGTGAATCTTGAACTTCTTTGCTGGATGATACTGTTGTAAGTGATTTATGATGGGTCTCTGATGGAGATTTATTGGATTGGTTTTCAGCAACTGAAACTTCATTTGAACTCTCTAAAAATGCTGATTCATCTTGAGACTTAAGGATCTGTGAAAGATCTGAAATAGCAGGGCTAGATCGTTTCTTCTCTGAGCTTTAGAATTATAAAACATCTGGTATTAGATTATGTGAAGACCATTTTATTTGCAAGTGAAGAATCATTTTAATAACACATAAGGATATTAAATAAGTAATTATAATTACTCATTAATTTATGATAATTCCAATATGAAATTGATGCTAGGTAACAAGTTGAAGACAGTAACATATGTCCTGTGATTTAAAGGGATACATAATACTAAGGAAATCATTTAAAATACTCCAATATAATCATTATTCAAGGTTATAAGCCACAGAACAAGAAAAATTTACTCAGCCAAAGTAGAACACAGGATGGTTTGGAGATTTACCTTTTAGTCACATTTACTCCAAAATTATTTTTCCACAATTTTATTTCAGAATGAAAATTAAAATCTCTCCACAGTCGCTTTGACATTAAAAGATCACCATCTTTCAGCAAAGTCAATTTCCCAAGCTCTGAGTTAGTTTTCTTTAAGGTAAGGGGTATTTATTCTCCACCAGTTGCCAAAGGATCAGATTTCCAGGTTCCAGAACTAGGGTAACCAGGTGTCACGGTTTGCATGCACAATCCCAGTTTTTGCTTGTTGTCGCAATATTCTAGTTTGGCTGATAATTTAAGTGATCAAACTACATAAAAAATTAACAAAGCTTTCTTAGTCCTATGAAATGTAACAGAATTTGATGCATTTTGTTTTTAACAGCTATTACCCCAGTTGACATAATTTGCCTAAGGTTTGTTGCAAAGTGTTTAAAATAATTTGAATTTTGGTCTCACAGAAGCGAAATTTTTCAGTGTACATACTGCCACCTATCCTACATTTGTTAGTTTAGAATGAATTTCGAACTCCAAAGTTTGGGTTGTAAAAAAGGGAAGTGGGGTGGAGAGGACAGTTCCGAAAAAAAAAGGTAGATATAGATAGATATAGATATAGATATAGATATAGATATAGATATAGATGATATATGGTGTGGACAGTTTTAAAAAACATAGAACTTATGACAGACTTTTGTAGTAGCATTATAAAGCAAATTACAACATTAAAAGTAAAGACAATAGGTGCTTCCTATCCTAGATTAAGGATAGTATCTCATTCTCAAACCTGATTTATTAGTTCTATTTGGCATTTGAATTTAAGATGACTAGTTCTAAAATAAAGTCTAACACTCATCTGGAAACTATCTGTTACAGTTATTCACAAACCACCTCCCCGACACTAATATTATCACATAGCTAAAAACAGAAAGCAAATGTTCTTAAAGATTCTGAAATGGTTATTATGGAACATCATTAATCACTTGATTCTACATAGGCAATTTTCTTATAACAATAGAGAAAATATGTGGCAATACAAAGAACAATGCCTTAAATGCTAATATACTGTTCATTTATAACCATATTCCCACATTCAGGCATGCCCCACTTCTATTGTCTCTTGCAACCATAAGGAACCACAGCATAACAAGCATGATACTTCCGCTGAGGGGGTCAGAAATAAAAAATACTAGGAAGGTATGCAAGCAATGCTGTATTCAAGCTTGTGTCAGTCAAAGAGATGTGGAAATACTTTCAAAGCCCTACTGATTAGATGGTGAAGGAGAAGGAGAAGCGAGGAGGAAGAGAAAGAGGAGAATGAGGAAAAGATAAAGGAGGAGTTGAAGGAGGAGGAGGAGGACAACAGCAATGATGACTATAGAAGGCAGCCTATAGCCATGAAGAAAATAATAATAAAGCAAGTGATTTGCACCTTCCCAATTATTTGGTGAATCGCCATAAACAACCAAAATAAGATTTATAAATCTTACTAAATTTGTCATTCACTGTCTAATTAGATTAAGACTCTATAATAATCACTCCATGTGTAAATACTACCATATAATAGTCTAATTATGAGCATGTATTTTAGCAGCTTTTATATAAGTGTATTGATAGCACTCTACATGACAGTCTTTAACATCACTGAAGTGGTATAAAGAGTGTATCTCCTCGAAAGCATTTGTTAACTCTGAAGATCTGAGCATTGCATCCTTTTCTTACAAAGCAAATAGATGTACAGGGGCACTATCTGTTATGCTTATAATCATGGACATTTCATAATTCTTAAATCAGGCAAAATGGAAAATGTCATTGAATAATAACTGCCCAAACTGCCCTCTTTTTTTTTTTTCTTTTCAATACCTTCTTTTTCAGGAACTTTCCTTAACTCCATTTTCTAAAATGTCAACACAACCCCCAACCCATACTTCTCCCCTTAGGGAAAAAACTCTCTCACAAGTATTGATGTTACACTGAATTTTTAATTATCAATGCAAATAAGAGACAAATTATCAATAAAATACTAATAAAATATTATTGACATTGTTATCTGCAATAATACAAGATGTGGAATGCATTCCTATATACAAGAAAAACAAAAATATTGAGGACCTAAAGTGTGTAATACAGTACAAACTAACATGGTTCTAAAAATCAATTTTATAGAAAAATTTCAATATAGGTGTTACAAAAGTCAAAAGTTATAAATATTTTGATAGTTTTTAAAAATTACAATTACCGTTGATCAAAATATTCATAGAGACTAGTTTTAGGCTCCTCAACTGAAAAGAAAGTCTAAAAATTTTAAAGGTTCAGTAAAAGTCCAAGATGACTAAGAGCCTGGAAAAAATAAAAGGTTAAAATACTTGAAATTATTAACTTAAAGAAAATTAGTTTGATGGACTGCTTAGAAATAGTTTGTAAATGTGTAAATAATTCTTATACTGACAAGTTGCCTAGCTACATCTAGCTCCACTAGCAATGCTATTAATGAAAAAATCGGAAATGGAACTCAAACTATGGGGAAATTATATAGGATAAAAGAAAAACTATTCTCATAATAGAAAAAAAACGTTATCAGTTAATGAGAATGACAAACATGTTTCTGAATGGCCTCAGTTAATATCTCCCTTCCGTACTTGGTAGCTTGGCAGAGATTCTCAATATTGCAACGTGCTCTGCTTGCTATTCTGCTCATAAGTTTTTCTCAATAAACCTTATTATGTGTAGCTAGTGGTATGTGACTCATGTGTATGTTACAGCTTTTGAAAACAGTGAGTTTGGGCTACCGCTGAAGTGGGAAATAACCCCATCGGAAGCCTTATACCAGACAAACTACTAAGTCGAAATGGCCAATATCTCAGCGTCCATATCTTAGCGTCCATATCTTATATAGTCATAAAAACTCAAGAAAGAACAAATTGCTTGTTCTCAGTGAGAATGGCTATAGAGATCAGGTAGCTATGGAATTATGGGACACCATAATTTCAGATTAAGTAGGATGTTTCTTTTGGATTTTTACCATGCACGTTTTCCCTTTGCTCATTTTGCTTTGTATCCTTTTTATATAATAAATCATGGTCATCGTAATGACTATATGATGAGTGCTGTGAGCTCTCCTAGTGAGGGGAGTAGTCCTGGGGAACCCTAACACACAAGGCTACTATTTTGTACTCTATATTAATACTGTTTGCTGTTTCTTTCTCAGATTATATAACTGATAAGGACATTCTGAATTATTAAACCGAGAACAGGTACACAACCATATTAGTTGGATAATTATCTATTGATAGCCTCCATAATGACTGGCCAAGCACATGGTGAAAACCTGTCTGAACTGGCAAGATCATTCCATAATATTTCATACAGGAAGCATAAAAATAAAGTATTTTTCAAACAAAATGTAACGGATGCAGTGATTCTATGCAATGCTAGTCAGGTTAAGAAAAGAAAAAAACACTAGACACTCCATAGTGGACTACTGAAACTTAAGGAACTCCAGTCTCTGTCGTTACACAAGATATAGAATAAATTGGTGCCACTACTGACACACGTATGTAGCTGAGGATTTGGCAAGATATGCCAAGATTAGTAAATATACATTTAATAATCCTTCTTGAGAATGTTTTAATTCCTATTACACACTTTCAGTGTGGGACAAAACCTAGTAAAACGTGCATTGCTAGCAATCTCCAGATATTATATCACACTGATGACTGTGATCAACACCGAAGAAACATTACATGTTGTCTAGGCATACCTGATTAAAGATAACTTTAAATGATCCAGGGCCCTGTTATTCACATAAATTTGGAGAAGGCAGTCATCATCTGGACAGCATCAAAAAGATACATTCTGTATCACTTAAAGCAGGTATCCCCAACCCCCGGACCATGAATGATACCAGTCCATGGCCTGTTAGGAACTTGGCAACACAGCAGGAGGTGAGTGTCGAGTGAGCAAGCAAAGCTTCCTCTGTATTTACAGCCACTCTCCCCATCGCTCACATTACCACCTGAGCTCCGCCTCCTGTCAGATCAGCAGCCGCATTCGATTCTCATAGGAGCACAAATCCTATTGTTAACTTCACATGCGAGGGATCTAGGTTGCGTGCTCCTTACAAGAATCCAATATCTGATGATCTGTCACTGTCTCCCATCACCCCCAGATGGGACCGTCTAGTTGCAGGAAGACAAGCTCAGGGCTCCCACTGATTCTACATTAAGGTGAGTTGTATAATTATTTCATTATATATTATAAAGAATAATAATAATAATAAAGTGTACAATAAACACTTATATATAAATTGCATCATCCTGAAACCACCGCCTCCATCCTGGTCCATGGAGTCTTCCACGAAACTAGTCCCTGGTTCCAAAAAGGCTGGAAACTGCCACTTTAAAGGAAAATTTATCGGGCCTCCAGTCCCAACCACAAAGGATTTTCCTTTTTAGATAGTGGTGACATCACATTCTACACCTGGTGATTCTTCAAAGCCCTATATCAATGCAACTAATTTTAAATAGAAGCTCATATATTAACATGCCTTGGAAGAGGTCTAGTCATCATAAAAACAAGCTCTAACTTTAGATTTTGCCATATCTTTCAAACTCATGGGATTACACATACCTGTAAGAAACCATTTTCTGAAGGAAGCTTTTGGCAAAAAACCTTTTTTTTTTTTTTTTTGCCAAAGATGTCTCCTACATCTTTGGACGAAATGATTTCCTTCTCCTGCTGAGTGGCACATGCCAGTGACTGCTAGTCTACTACTAAGCCCTAATGGGACAGACTTTTCTCACTCTTCAACCCGACATTTGTATCCCATTATGGGTCTTCTCTAATCCAAAATCTGACAAAGTGGTACATGCCCAGGAAAATTCTACTAAAAGGGGGATAATGCACATCCAATCAATTAGACCTTAGACAAATTCATAAAATATGGCCTTACACTCACAGGCACAGAGATCTCTCTGCTGTTTTAAACAAACCATTGACTCGGTAAGGTACTTGCCTGAAAGATTTGCCACCTGACAAGAAATCATGATTAACTAATGGAAAAGCCTCTCTCAAAGGTCATAAAATCTTAATGGAGTGACACATTCCTTCACCATAATGATGGTGGGTTGTTGAGATCCCATGGTATTGGACATTTTTCAAAACTGGATAAACTTCAGGCATTCTTCATGGCCATAGGGCACAATCTCCTCAGACTGACTGAATTGCACCCTTATAAAGACTAAGGAGCCATCAGTAATGAGCCTAGTTACACTGTCAGGCTATTGGGTCCCCTAGGACAGAACTCTTTTTTTTTTAATATAATGGAGTCTCACTCTGTCACCCAGTGGCATGATCTCGGCTCACTGCAACCTCCACCTCCCGAGTTCAAGTGATTCCTCTGCCTCAGCCTCCTAAGTAGCTAGGACTACAGGCATGCGCCACCATGCCCAGCTAATTTTTGTATTTTTAGGAGAGATGGGGTTTCACCAAATTGGCCAGTCTGGTCTTGAACTCCTGACCTTGTGATCCGCCTGCCTCAGCCCCTCAAAGTGCTGGGATTATAGGTGTGAGCCACAACGCCTGGCCAACAGAACTCTTTACACTTGCTTTTCTAAGGTAACCTTTACCCAAGGAAATAGTTACAACAACTTAGTCACAAGCTCAATTCTTATATTCTATGTGTATATGTCCATGAGAAGGAACTGAATCTAAAGGAAAACATTTGACATGAAAAAGCCAATTAAGAATGTGTGACCATCATCTCTAGTATAGTCTTGGGTTCCTGTTCAAATCCATCTCATCATGAAGGAACACAATGGACAATAAGGAATTTATTCAAAAGACATAGAAGTCTTCAGGAAGCTGAGGTGTGAAAAGCCCTTGAGTCCAGGAGTTCTAGACCAGCCTGGGCAACATAGGGAGACTGTGTCTCTATAAAAAAAATTATCTGGGTGTAGTGGTGCATGCCTGTGGTCCCCGCCAATCAGATGTCTAAGGTGGGAGGATGGCTTCAGTGTGGGAGGTTGAAGATGCACTAAGCCATGATGCTGCCAACTGCACTCCAGCCTAGGGGACAAAGTGAGATCCTATATCAAAAAAAAAAAAAAAATACAGGCCACTGTTGTCCATCAAGCTTATTCTACTTGCCATTTAAGGCAGCCTCTTTGAAAACAACCTCCACAAGGCTTGTCAGTCCACTTTTCCTGAATTGTTTACAAGTTACAGGCTACCATACCAAGCAAGGGCCCCTCTTGCCATGGTTAAACTCCAAAGTACCTAGAAGTTAGGGAGTAGAGAAAAATATCATTTCAAGAGGAATAGTATACTCCTTTTCTTTTCTTTTTTTTTTTAACCCCCTTTGCTTTGACCTCAGTTGCAAGGGAACACACAATATATTGCTCATTTAAAAGCATCAGATGGTGCTGCAGACATCCTCTTCTAACCCTGCAGGTGACCTATGATGGCAAAATGGTAACTTTGGGGTCCCCACTGAACTATCACTCCAGACAAAGGACAATATGGCTCATCTCCATGGAGAAAAACATATCTGTTTGTCCGATGTGAACATATCTGACCCTGGGAAATGGTTGGAGGCAGATGTTCAAGGGAGGTGATGAATGACTTTCTCTTTCCTATGGCAGATGTGGAACAGACATTCCAAAACAAAGGTATCTGTACTTAGCCGGGAAAAAGAGTTCATAATGTGAAGTTATTAGGATGTTGGTTCTACATCCTCATCTAACCCAGCTGGTGACCTTACTAATATTCTTCTCCCAGACAATACTAAGGAAATTGGTATGCTCAGGTCCAGGTGTCAGCCAGAGCTAATGCAGAGATCTATAATAATGAGTCTCCAAGACCAAAGGGTGGACAGCAGTGAGACAAATCTTTATTCACGGATGGTCCTGGTGATTTTCTTCCCTCTTTTTGTGGTTTCACAGAGCTGGCTCAGCAGGACTGTTTGACTCACTGATACCAGCTACATTGGTATATAAAGTACCTACTCCCTTCTCCCTTTTTCCAACAAGGCCATTGCCCCAACCAGGAAGCTCTCAGTGATACACAGTTGATTAGATGCTCTCTATGCCCTCCCAATTCCCCTATAATTTTGTAAAGTGATACGTGAGAAGTGGGTTCCTCTCAGCAGCATCTTCTATGGTGAATTCAGCTTTGCTTAATCTAAGTCTATTTCTGTATGGAATAACGACAACTGAGGGGATATTGTATCCTCTATTGCTTCCTGGATTGCAAGGTTTCCTCTATAAAATCTACCTTATGACTACTATTTGGGTCACTAGTCATATACCCCTTAACTGTTATCCCAGTTAACTGAGGATATTAAAAGCTCCTTTAGTCTAGATCTTTTAGTTATAACATAAATTTTCATTTGTAGAAATTTATTTTGATAAAAATTGAAAAGAAACAAAACATTTTAACACTTTTATTTCACAATTAGATAATGCCTTTTCTTCAATGTTAACACCTTCCTTGACCCCCAATCTAAATTATCCTTCCCTGTGACTGTCAGATATGTAGTTTCATTATCTTCATGTATTAGTCTTCATTTATTTTTACTTGTTTATGTTTTGTCTCTCCTGTTATAATGTAAGTACCACAAGAGAAGGCATCTTATCTGTCTGATTTTTCAGTAAAACAAAATACCCCAAAAAGAACTGGACATATGAAGGTGACAAAAGTATCTGTTGAATGAGTTGGGTGAATAAATGAATGAGTAAATTCAACAGCTAATCATCTAATCTATGGAGAAAAAAAATGGACAAGTTCCACCACTCTTCTCTTGTATGTTTTTGTGCTTTATAGAAAACCCAAGTAATAGTGAAAGTCCTAATGAAAGTATTTAGAAAGAAATAGGTTGACTGTGTAACTCTTAAAAATAAAACACCATGAATTAGTTTACATTTTCATTTCTAAAAAGTGTGAATTTCAATGCCACAAAACATTTAAGAAAAGCTAACAACGCACATGATGTGAAACAATAAATCATTAAAATCTATTGTTTGATTAACTATTTACGACTAACTCATTCCCTAAGCCAAAATAAACTGATAAATGTTGTAAAGAGCAAAATTGTACTTTATTGTAAGCAATACCATGTATCTGCTCAGGTGGGGTCTCCTTACTTCGCTCCCATCCACTCTCTGAAGGTTTGGGAGACTTTTCCAAAGTATTTCAGAAACTCTATTAGGATCTAAGAAGTAACCCAAAATGAAGGTTGATGAATAATATTGTGCCATGTGCTTAATAGTTTGAATTTTTATTATGTTTAGCAATATAATATAATATGTAATGTATTATATTATATTATTATATAATATATAATAATTAACCTAAAGCTATTGAGGGCAATTCTATAAAAACCTATCAAGCTGAAACAACCTATTTCATCTCATATTTCCCATTATTGTCCTTAGTCTAGGATCCAAACAAAATGAATTTTTGGCCTTTTCCTGAGCACACTGTATAGATTCTGAACATCCTCGTCTTTGCCTCAAAGCAAAGTTCTGTCCACTCGGCACACCCTTTCCTCACATTTCCCTGTTAAAATCTAACCCAACCATCTTTCTTAAATTAAATGGTACGTAATTCTTAATCCAGTCAGAAATAACTTTTCCTCTTCTTTGATGTAGCTTCTTGGTAATGTTTTATAGAATGCAACATCTGCATTATACTCCACTTATTTTTGTACATGTCTAGTCAACCCTACTAGACTGTTAATGCATTGAGGGCAATGACCATATATTTGAAGCCCTTTATATCCCATAATACCCAGTACAGTGCCTTGCACAGCATGGATGCTCAGTGTTTCCTCATTTGAGCTAAACTGAATTGAAATGAATTACAATCATCTTCCTCCTGAAGTTATTACATTAATCAACATTTCTAGGGGAAAAATGGCATTTAAGAGGGATTATTTGATATATTCATTCTATGATTTTTTTTCATCTTGATGTCCTATCATCCTCATTCTGTTGTTCTCCATTGAACCCTTCTTCCATTCTATCACTTCCCATTAAAATTCTAAAATGTGACTTATCAGAAAAGTAGAATGAGGGCTGGCAGCGGTAGTAACTCACTAGGTAACATTATCATAACCCCTCTTTAAGATTTTTCCGAACACCCATGGAAAGTAACTGAGATTGCCTTACCATGTCTTCATAGAGACTAGAAACTCTCTTAAAAATGCTTTTTGTAAGCAAATGTTTGTATTTTCTGGGATTTACCAATGTACAAAGAGCCTATCACATTTATTAGCAGCAACTAAACGTTCAATATTAACACAACTTATATCAAAAGTTACCACCTCATGTTCTTCAGGGTGATAAACTACTGGCTCTGCAGGATTTTCAAAGGCTATAGGTCACCATGATTGCATAGAAAACTATAGTAGTATTTCATGCTCTACCATAATCTGAGTATGAATATAAGAGCACCAGCCGGACACAGTGGCTCACGCCTGTAATCCCAGCACTTTGGGAATCCGAGGTGAGTGAATCACCTGAGGACAGGAATTTGAGACCAGCCTGGCCAACATGGCAAAACCCCGTCTCTACTAAAAATATAAAAGTTAGCCGGGCACGGTGGCGGGCACCTGTAATCCCAGCTACTGGGGAGGCTGAGGCAGGAGAATCGCTTGAACTCGGGAGGCGGAGGTTGCAGTGAGCTGAGACCATGCCACTGCCCTCCAGCCTGGGCAATAAGAGCCAGATTCCATCTAAAAAAAAAAAAAAGCACCATGCTTTTGCTTTATTTCTTCCTATTTCTGCATGATACATAAGTTCCCATTACTGTTGAAGATAAATATTAATAATTTTCCTTATACATTCTCAAAAGCTTATAATGCTGACCATACCTATTTAAAATATAAGAAATCAACAATAAGAAACCAACCATAATAAGTTTGCAAAGCAACAAGTGGACCAATGTCTAATTTTCTCTTGGACATTGTATTTAAAACATGTATCTTTTAGTATATATTTAGTTAGTATTTAAAATATATACTTTTAAATATAAACATTCACTACAAACATTTAACATGAACATTTTCAAAACTTCTGGCCATTAATCATTACACTTATTACCTAATTCTTGCTAATTCACCTGGGTCTATAATCCATAAATATTTAAAATGGCAATGAAGTACATAAATGCATACTTCTAGGTAATTCCTCTTTACTCCATGGCAATGTGAATCAAGAAAGTCTGTGAATTAATCATAATATAATAATGAAAGAGATTCACTAGTGAAAACTATAAGATTTAATTGGATGAATCAATCAACTCAATTATATATGTGAATGCATGTACATATATATGTGTGGGTATAGTAACTGAGTTAAAATGGAAGGTAAAAATGATTTTTCAGTAAGTTGTTTATGTATCTAGCTCGTGCATCTTGATGATAACTAAGTTGAAAATAAGGGTTAATTCCTCACTATCTGGAAATTTCAATTGTTGTTGTCAGAAAAAAAAAGTGTGTTTGTACATAGACCTGGTCCTTAATTTAAATTTTTCATTTAATTTTTACTTTTGACTGCATCAACTCTTCAAACTTTGATATCTACAGTTTCTAACATTTTCTACTTAAAATTAGTTTCAAAGAGTTTTGTGACATAAAATTTAATATGGTTATTTTCATTACTTAGGTATGTGAACTGATAAAGATTAGAAAATGACAGAACAAATTTTTAAAAAGCATTTTACCTTTTTTCAATCAGTCTTCCGCTTTGGGCAGTGATCTGTGATAAAGATAATACTAGATTTAAAAACATCAAGTATGCATATACAATGTTTACATTCAGTCATTTAGAAAAATGTCATTTAATATGACAATTTTGTAAGATTAAGGTATCAAAAAAGCAAAGAAATTATCATATTTTAGCATTGGAAGAGGCACTAAAGAAGGAGAGTAGGCCCTAAAATTACACTTGTATTTCTAAATTAAGAGCAAATAAGGTTTTATACTTTAAGTAAACAAAAATTTTTTTTTGAGTGAAAGAAAAGCATGTTTATTAGAGCAACGGAGTACAAGAAAACAGCTGCTCCATAGACAGAGCAGGCCTGCTCCATAGGCAGAGTAGCCCAAAATTTATTTCAAACTTGTCTATTACATAATTATCTAATCTTTTTAAATATTCTTGTTGAAGGATGTATAATGCTAATATTATGCATAATAAACTGTGGAGGTGCTTTTTGTAATTTATCAATTTTAAAATAAGTATACTGAGAATACATGTTCAAATATGTTTACAGAAGTATATAACCAACACTGTTAGGCCAGCCAGGCAAGGTGGCTCACAACTGTAATCCCAGCACTTTGGGAGGCCAAGGCAGGCAGATCACCTGAGGTCAGGAGTTCAAGACTAGCCTGGCCAACATGACGAAACTTTGTCTCCACTAAAAGTACAAAAATTAGCTGGGCGTGGGGGCAGGTGCCTGTAATCCCAGCTACTCAGGAAGCTGAGACAGGAGAATTGTCTGAACCTAAACCAAGGAGGCAGAGGTTGCAGTGAGCCAAGATTGCACCATTGCACTCCAGTCTGGGCAACAGAGTGAGACTCCATCTCAAAAAAAAAAAAAGGGCCAGTGGCCTTAAAAGTGTGATTTTTATTAATAAATTACCTCTTGTGAATATAATACATACTTTCTTTCCTATAATATAAATATTGATTCTAGGTTTTATTCTGGACCTGATTTTCATCTAATTCAGTTTCTTTTATGCAGAGATTAACTGGTTTTATCCTTATTCCCCCGTGGCAAAGACTTCTAAATGGTCAACAAACTAATTTTCTCTTCTTCTTAGACTCAATGTTAGTCTACATTTGTTAATCCCCCGTAGTTAAATGTAGCAAATAGAATGTGAGAATAAAGGATGTGCATCTCCTCCAGCCAGGTCAATGAAAATTACTTATGTTTGCCCTCCATATTCTTTTCTGATAGCTAGGTAACTATGCCCAGTGTGGCTCAGGAAGCCACATGTAAGATGGCAAACCTTCCATATGCCAGGATACCTTAACAACCCTGTGGAGCAGAACTCCCTACCATGAACACTGACCTTGAACTTCCTTGAACTATTACCACCGGGAAAGAAGCTTCCATTGTGTTAGAGCCATCATACATTTTGTGTCTATATGTCACAATAGTCACAATAGTTATCCTATATACTAACTAATAAATCACCAATGATTTTCATACAGCCTATGCAGACAACTCCTACAGAGCTAAACAGGGATGCAAAATAACAGTTACATAGGACTTCATGATACACAAAAACATTATCTCATTATACCCTCACAGTATTCTTTTTTTTTTTTTGAGACAGAGTCTCATACTATCATGCAGGCTGGAGTACAGTGGCACTATCTGGGCTCACTGCAACCTCTGCCTCCCAGGTTCAAGTGATTCTTCTGCCTCAGCCTCCAGAACAGCTGGGATTATAGGCACACACTACCACGCCTGCTAATTTTTTTTTTTTTTAGTAGAGACAGGGTTTCACCATATTGGCAGGCTGGTCTCCAACTCTTGACCTCAAGTGATCCTCCTGCCCACCTCCCAAAGTGCTGGGATTACAGGCATGAGCCACTGCACCTGGCCACAGTATTCTTATAAAGTATTATCATCCTCCATTAATTAAAAGTTTATAGATAATTATGTATAGTTCCTGACAGAAACAATAATAGTTCTTGCCCCTCCCTCTGAATTAAAAAAGACAATTATTCTAATAAACAACCTCAAAAACAGATGCAAAAACAAAAAGGAACTACTTTTTCCAACTTGTCATTATGACATACATATGACAGGCCTTTTGTGTAATATAGTGTCCAGTAGTAGGAGTTTCAAATATTTTTCCTTTACTTGTAAATTTTATGTGTCTATTCCCAAGAGCAAAGGGTGATAAGGTGGCTTCCCTGTGAAGCCCAGACCCAAGAGCATTGAGGCCTTCCCACCTCAGATAAGAAAGCCTGCTCTTGATACTAATAATATCACAGCTCCACAGCCAACCAAGGGCACTATGATACCCAGGAGAACTCTATCAGCAGAAAAAATGAAATTAATTTATAGTTACAATATACACAAAAACCTTATTAATTATGGGATCAATAAAAGGGAAGAGTACATCTACCCCACTGATGCACAATTATCCTCTTTACAAACAGTATCTTACATGTTATTCCTTTACCCAGAATTTTCTTTTCCGCAAATTGAAGACCAAACTGCTTGATTTAGCATTTGATTCAGGAATTTTCACAATCTCATACTTATCTATTAATACTCATAATAGGCAGCCTCTAAAATGGCTACCAGTGATCCCTGCTCATGGTGTTCATGCCAGTGGTATACCTTTCCCTTGTGTGTGAGCTGGTGCTAGTGACTACTTCTACTTTTAATGAACAGGATATGACAAAAGTGATGGAACGTCATTTCTAAGATTAGATTCCCTCTCTGCCTCTGTCTCCCTGTCGATTTCTCTCCATCTATGTCTCCCTATATCTCACTCTGCCTTTGTTTCCATGTTGTAAGCTACATTATGGAGAGGCCCCTATAGCAAAGTACTGATGTCTCAAATCAATAGCCAGCAAGAACCTGAGGCCTAACAACAGTCATGTGAGTACATGAATGAGCTTGGGAGTACATCCTTCTCCAGTTGGACTTTAAAATACATACAGCCAAGGGTAATGCCTTGGCTACATCCTTGTGAGAGGGAACCTGAGCCAGAGGACACAGCTAAGGAACATTAGGATTCCTGACCTACAAATATTCTGAGATAGTACATGTTTGCTGCCTACACCACTAAATTTTGGCATAATTTGTTATGCTGCAAAAAATAACTGAAACAGTACTTTTTGTTTCTCATTTATCTTTTAACCAGATACATTTTAGGAAATGGAGAAGGGAGAAACAGTGTTTCAAGCAGAGAACAAAATAGGCAAAATACTTAAGGTTACAGAAAACACCATATGTTCTATGAACTTAAAGAAGGTTCAGTGTAGCTAAAGCATAAAATATATGATACACATGTGCATATGAAAGCATGTGCAATAGCCTGGGGGGATAATTAAAGATGAGGCTGGGGCCTCAGGAAAAGACCAGATCTGACAAAGCCTTAAACCATAATTAGGACTTTGTTCTTAAAGTAAGGGCAATAGAAAGCATTAAAGATTTTAGGCAAGAAGGTAACATACAAATATCAATTTTTGCAAGATGACTAGCCACCAACATGGAGATTGGCCTGGAAAGAGAGAGACCTGGTGGGAGCCTGACTAACAGAACTGTCAGTAATATTGAGAAAACTGGACAGAATTTGATGGATAATAATTGGGTCAAGACAAAGGAAAAAGAAATAACAGTGATGCTGGACTTTCTAGTTTCAGCAATTAGATGGATGAGGATGCCAGGAGACTGAATACTGAGAGATAAAGCGGGTCTGAGAAGAACGCAATTGGTTCATTTGGGGACATGGTGAATTCTAGATGTTTGAAGCCCATTGAAATAGAAAAATTCAGTACGTTAATGAATAATAGGTCTGGAAATGAGGTGTTATTCAAGTTAGAGATAACAGATTTATATCGCCCTAGAAGCCATGAAGGGATATGAGCATGTTCAGAAAGAGTATATGGAATAAAAAGAAACTCTAGGACAGAACCCAGAGATGTACTAACATTTAAAGAATGAGCAGAGCAAGAGGAGACCAAAGAGGCATCCCAAAAATATATAAGGAAAACCAAATAATTATGCTGTTTCTCAAACAAGCTATAGACTATATATGTACCCCAGAACTTAAAGTATAATACAAAAATATTTAAAAATAAATGATTAAACATGGTTAAATGCTGCTAAGAGGACAAATGAGATTAAACTATAAATCATCTGGCCGGGCGTAGTGGCTCATGCCTGTAATCCCAGCACTTTGGGAGGTTGAGGCAGGTGGATCACCTAAGGTCTGCAGTTCAAGACCAGCCTGACCAACATGGTGAAACTCCATCTCTACTAAAAATATAAAAACTTAGCCAGGCATGGTGGCAGGCACCTGTAATATCAGCTACTCGGGAGGCTGAGGCAGGAGAATCACTTGAATCTGGGAGGTAGAGGTTGCAATGAGCTGAGATCATAACATTGCACTCCGGCCTGGGCAACAAGAGAGAAACTCCATCTCAAAAAAATAAAAAGAAAGAAAGAAAGAAACTATAAAGCATCCTTCAGAATAGCATCAAATAGATTTGTTGTAACCTTGGCAAAAATAGTTTTAATACAGTGATTGAGAAAGAAGATTACAGTTAAATTACTATAAGAACATGGACAGTGAGTATAAACTTCTATTACATCAAAATCTCCAATAATGATATCTCCTGTTTCACTATTACCAGAACAAGCCATCTGAATACATGACATTATATACATCATCTATGCAAAGAATCTAGCATATAATAGATGTTTAATTAATGAGTGTTAAGCTAGATACACAAGAAGATAGATGTGTATTGATCTATATATAAACCCACTAAAATTAGAATCACTTATGTGAAAGCAATATGATGTTTTAGCTACTGTTCTGCTTAGGTTCATTTTACTATTTAATCTAACTTTTTCTGTCATATATGAAAACCTTTGTTTTGGATTAGGAGATAAATACTGGGAAATAGAAAACAATAAAGCTTTTAACAAAGCAAGTTTCAAATGCAGCCATATAGACAAGCAAAGAAGATATCTTCAGATGTGATTTTGGAGTTAGAAAGACCTGAATTTGAAATCTAACTCAATATTACTCACTGTAATGTGGCATGGCTAATTTTTTAAAGGGTTTCATCCTCAAAATGGAGGTGCTAATAGCTATCTTATGATCTTGTGTAAATGATTAGCCCATATACATAGATATAAAATGACTAGCAGATTTTATAATAATGGCAGATATAAAATGACTAGCAGATTTTAAGTTGTGCTGCTTCTTTTGTTCTTTGCCTTAAAGCAGCTGACAGACAATCCTACATTTCTTTAAATATTTTATATTCAATTCAGTGTACCTTACTCCATTTATATACATGACTTAACAACTTTAATAATTTTTATTGCCCTCAGAGAAACTATCTTTATTATTTATCTTTCCAGGAAGAAGTTGAGGTCGTTCACAATAAAAATTACACAAAAAGAGAAGGTAAAAATAAAGGACTCAAATCTCAGATGCTGATGTGGTCATTCAAAATCAGTATATATTTAAGTCATAGTTTAGTATTCAAAGATAATAATGAGTTGACATATCCAGAAGGTAAAGGGAAAAAGTAAAAACAAACCCAAAAACAGAGGCATGATTTTTTAAATAACATATACAAATGAAGTAAATAATAATATAAAAGACAAATTTCTCCCAACATATACTACTGTCTCCATTTTGGTTATTTCCTCACCTGTGGATATTCTTGGATTTTATCACTTGCCCTCTGTCCACCTGAATCTGAAACCAGTGATTTTCTTGTTTCCTTCTCCAATGGTATAGTTTTTGAATCTTCAACTTTAACTTCTGTTTGACTACTACCCACTCGCATGGTTGTCTCAGTTTTCCCCTCACTTTTAAGTAACTTCCTCTCTTGATTTAGGAAATAGTTAAGTTGATGCTTAGCTTTTTCAGCTTCCTGTTTTTAAAAAAGTACCAGTTTATTAAGCATTTTCTGATATTTTCCTGCCAATACTAAAACATTCAGGAATCTGCATATATTTATGCCTACATGATTTCTCAACTCATTTTTACTGAGTTGAAGTGAGCAAAGTAAGCTATTGGTATAATTCATACTTTAATAATTCCACAGTTAAAATCAGAAGTTGTGAAGAAACCTCTTCCACCTTTGAGGGCTATTTTTATACCCAGGAGTTTCTCCTGGCTGTTATTTTTAAGGCTCTAATTATTATACAAGCAAAATAAAAATTCATTTAAGGTATATATTATAAAAACTGATAGATTATAAGAAGGATAATTAGCACCTATAATATCAAAGAATGAAATAAAATGTGGAAAACAATTTATTTATTCTGGAATAAAATTCTCCTCAAAAATGTCACTTTTTATAATTTTTATTTAGTCATACAATTAACTTACTTATATAAAAGAATATATAAACAAAAAGAAAATTCACAATCTTACCTCATAAAGAAAAATTACTATTAACATTTTGAGGTATATCCTTTTTAAACTTTTCTAAATATAGCTAGTGTGTGTATATATATACACACACTACATATATATACACACATATATACACACTATATACACATATATAGTGTATGTACATACATATATATTATATATATATATATATCTACACTAGCTATATTTAGAAAAGTTTAAATATATATATGCAGGGTTTTTTGCAACCTCCAGTCTCCTGGGTTTAAGTCATCCCCCCACCTCAGCCTCCCAAGTAGCTGAGACTACAGGCCCACACCACCACACTCAGTCAGTCTGTGTATTTTTAGTAGAGACAGGGTTTCACCACGTTGCCCAGGCTGATTGCCAACTCTTGGGCTCAAAGTGATCCACCGGCCTCAGCCTCTCAAAGTGCTGGGATTACAGGCATGAACCACCATGCCCAGCCAAATTTTTTAAATGTTTATCTAAATTGGGTCATACTATACATACTCACATATTATGCTCTTTTCATTAAATAATGTCATAGATATGTTTCTATAACAATAAATGTACATTTAAATCAGAATAGGTAACAGAAGTACATTTAATAATATACCATAATTGTCTTAGCAAACTCCTTATCAATGGACATTTAGATCATTTCAAAATTTTTGCTATGAAAACATATGACATTGTACATACTTGTGCAAACTCTCTGTATACTTTTTTCTTCTTTAGGACAAACTTTTAAAAGCTTTTATTGAGTGAAAAGGCTACATCTTTCCAAGTTTGCTACGTCTTTTCTGTCTCCCAGAAAAGACATAACAAATATCTTTCATACTTCTATTATCAAAAAAAGATGAATATATCAATTCATACTTTTTTGATAATAGAAGTATGAGAAAAGTTGCTCATTTCAGTATACAACCACAAATACTACATATTTCTGTCCTTTACATTTTTACCAAGATGGTAGGCAAAACAATTTTATAATACACAAATATACTTTTGTCTATTCATTTATGAAATGCTTATAGCTTTTTTCATTTCTTACTGTATTATTTAACTAGAATTTTAAAAAGAGTGGTAAGAGTCAACATCTTGGTTCAACTGAGTTTAATTGGAATGCTTGCAGTATTTTACCTTTAAGTATATTGCTTATCAGCTTGAAATACATTGTCTTTTTTTCTTTTCCTTTTCTTTTTTTTTATACTGCAACCATGACAGATGAAGATTGCCTTTATTAGCTTAAGAAAGTTTGGTTTTGTTTATATCTCACTATTTTTGATAAGAATGAATATTAAATTTTATTAATATATCCCTAATGCATAAAATGAATATAGTTTAAACCTGGCCAAACAGTAGAATATGTAGACCTCTTAGCTTACAAAGTAAAAATTATTCATTTGAAAAGTTCTTTGTGGATATTTTCTTTACTTGTTAACAATGTTAAAGAAACATGACATCCTTTACCTGTAAAGCCTGTTTCAATTGCTCCTGAAGGACTTTGTTCTCAATTTCCAGACGTGCTACTTTCTAGGAAGTAAAAAGCAGGAAAACGGTGTTTACTTTGGTATTTTTAATTAATTTAGTTTTACCAGTATTACTTTTCTAAAACCCATAGACAGCCAAGATAAGATTTGAGCATAGACATTGAACTGCACACCTCTCAGGTGTAATGATGGATAATGCCTGAAGCTAAAGCTTCCTATTGATTTTTCACAGGCAAACTGAGCATGAATCGGGGAAATTACAATTGCAATAAATTAAACGTTTCATTTCTCCTTTCCTCTAGGCCTGAAATATTTAAAAAGAAAAATTTCAAATTTTACTAAAAGAAGAACCTTTACTCTTAACACAAAATAAACATTGTTCTGGCTTTGTGCAAATGAGCAAATTCTGTTTCACATGATGTTCCAGGAATTCTCCATCAAATTAAAGACACTTTGAGGACCACATTTAGAGTTCCCAGTTCTGCTTCTGATATGACTGAGTTCCCACTGGACAAATGCTGCCACATATAACAACCATAAACTCTGGACTAAAACAAGTATCAACAATAGGAGAACAATCAGGAGTAGGCAGATTTGTTAACTTATTTTATTTTATTTTATTTTTTAGAGACAGGGTCTTGCTCTGTTACCCAGGCTTGAGTGCAGCAGTGGATTCCTAGCTCACTGCAGTCTCAAATTCGTAGGCTCAAGCCATCCTCCTGCCTCAGCCCTCCAAAGCATGGGGATTATAGGCATGAGCCACCACACACCCATCCAAGTGTAGGTAGATTCTTGAGGGAAGGTGCCACTTGGAGGAAGGGAAGAACTCTAGGTAAGATTCTCATTTTTGTTGTTTTTAGTTTGAGGGCAATTCCTATCTGAGCCATTCAAGGTGCCTAATTGCTGATTTTAAAACCACCAGAGGACAGAGTTCAGGACAATTCAAGCCACTGGAAAGGTTAGAGGGAAATTATACAAAGAAAAGAATATAAGATAGGGAGACCCAGATTCTTTGTATAAATTCTACCCAAATCTCCACCTGACCCCTGAACCACATATGCATAAAGAAGACTAAGCAGCCTAGCAAAAGCTAAAAAAACTAAAATGCAATTTGAGCTGCTACCTAAATATAGAATTTACATTTTGAATCCAATAGTATTAATTATATATTAAAGAAAAAAACAATAACAACCATCAGAAGAACATAACACAATCTAGGGTTTCAAGAATATGATATTCATAATTGCCAGGATATAATTTAGAAATACTTGACATTTGAATAAACAGAAAAGTGAAACTAATTCTTAAGATAAAAGACAATGAGCAAAGAGTGATCCCAAGCAAGACAATCCAGATTTTAAAATTCACATACGAATGTTTAAAGTATAATAAAAATGTCCAGTATAAAGGAAAATATGCTCATAATAAATAAAAATATGGAAATCTTAGCAGAGAAATATAAACTATAAAAAATGCAGGGCCACACCTATAATCCCAGCATTTTAGGAGGCTGAGTTGGGAGGATTGCTTGAGGCCAGGAATTCAAGACCAGCCTGGGCTACATAGCGAGATGCTATGTCTATAAAATACATTTTAAATTAGCCGTCCATGGTGGTACACACCTATAATTCTAGCTCCTTGAGAAGCTGAGGCAGAAGGATCATATGAGCCCAGGAGCTCAAGGCTGCAGTGAGCTATGATCCTGCCATTGTACTCCAGCCTGGGTAACAAAAATAAGACCAGGTCTCTTTAAAAAAAAAAAAAAAAGTCAAATGGAAATTTTGGAACTGAAAAGTGTGATATCTGAATTTAAAAATTTAATGTATGAGCATAAGAACAGATTGGATCTGATGACAGTGGAAAAACTCAAACCACTTGAAAATATATCAATACAAAATACCCAATCTAAATACAAACAACAAAGATTTTTTTTTAACTAACAGATACTGAGGCAACTGTGGGATAAAATCAAATGTCTAATATGTAATCATATTCCATAAGGAAAAGAGAGAGAGGAAGTAGCAGACAAAATATTTTTAAAACAATAATACATTGAAAATGTCCCAAACTTGGTGAAATTAACATACTCAACATGTTCAGTGCTGCCCAAGTTGATATTTACAAAGAAAATCATGCCCACACAAAAGCCAAACTGCTGAAAACCAAATAAAAGGAAAAAAAAAAACAATAAAAGTGGCCAAAGAAAAATGACATATTATACAAAAGGAAATGATGATTTTAATAATTGCTTCTCGTCAGAATAAACATAAAAGCCAAGCAAAAAATAGAAAAAAATATCTTTACAGAATAAATGTCCCTTTTCTGAAAGAAAGTTATTTTAAGAAACAAAAGAAATCCCTAAATCTACATTTCATTCTCATTGAAATTTGAGAGAACATAGCATCTATAAAACAGAAGCACGTGATAATGGGAACAAAAGTAAACTTTACAACAACTGCACAAGAGATTTCAATACATGACCAACGAGCTGCTGAGGAAACACGTCCATAAACAGGCACAGAAATGCAATAAACCATGAGATGGGACTAAGTAACTTCAGAGAGGAAGTTGAACAATCCAAAGAGGTAGCCCCTACTAAAGCAGAACTAGAGGGATAAACAGAAAATAATTAGAAAGAAAACATTAAGACCCTGATAGTGTTCTCTGACTGATGCAATTAGTGTTCTCTGACTGATGCAATCCTAAATTAGGATCGCCGGAGATTTTTAAAGAAAGCAAACTTTTTTTTAACTTAAAAGTTCAAGAGGAAGTGAAAAGGAAAAAGGTTGCTTACTTTTGAGAATAAGTTTAGAAATCTTGTAATTAAATGGAAGACATATTTCATACCACAGAACAAACATACACATAGAAGCCATGATGAAAAAGATAGAAGACTTAAAACAGTCAATCTAGAAATCATAATATTCAAATACGAGTTTCAGCGGGATAAAAGGAAGAACAAAGTTAAGTGATGATGAAAGAAGTAAGAAAACTTCCTTGATATAGATAAAAAATTTGAGATATAATAAAATCTATACATTTCAATGAGAAACAAGAGCAAGAAGTAAGGAGTCTAGGTACCAGATAATATCAAACTACTAAACTTGCTGGAACCATCAACTCAAACTTTACATGAGATAAAAATGATATTCTACCTTGTTTAAGCCATTGAATTACACAGGGTCTCTTTCTATAGCAGCCTAGTCAATATTCTAACTAATAAAGACGATAGAAAATTAAAATCATGAAACAAATCTAGACTTAATCGAATTTTATACACAGGGAGAGAGAAAATATATACCCCACTGTGGTAGACTACAAATGGCCATAAATTCTTCACAGTAGCTCCCATAAAAAGATACAATCTATTTCCTCACTTCTTGAAACTCAGCTGGCCTAATTCTTGTTTGGGCCAAGAGGATACAACACAAATGGCACTATGAGTGATGTGAGCTTAGGCCTCCAGAGATCTTTCTGCTTTGTTTTGATCTCTTGCTACTAGGGATCCTTCTTTAAACTACCCAGAGCTAGCATCCTGGAGGATAAGAGAGCAGAAAGAAGTCCCGCCTGTCCCAGATGTCCCAGCTGGAATGTCAGACATAGGAATAAAACTTATCTTGTACATCCAAACTAAGCTGAGCTGCCCAGCAACTATGAGAAATAATGATTCTACTGTTTTAAGTTACTACGTTTTGGAATAATTTGTGATTTAGGAAAAGCTAACTGTTATACCTAGAGGTAGAAAATGTGCATTATTTTATGTCATTAGGACACTTACAAAAATTGAATATTGTGTTGGATTATTTCCAACAATTTTCTCCCACTCTATACATGCATGCCACTCTTACCTCTGAATATGGACTGGCCTTATGACTTCCTTACAGAATGTGTCCTCTCCTTAAAAAGTTAAAAATAGGTCAAGTGTGGTGACTCACGCCTGTAATCCCAGCACTTTGGGAAGCCAAGGCAGGCAGATCACAAGGTCAAGAGATCGAGACCATCCTGGTCAACATGGTGAAACGCCATCTCTACTAAAAATACAAAAATTAGCTGGGTGTGGTGGCGCCTGCCTGTAGTCCCAGCTACTCAGGAAGCTGAGGCAGGAGAATCACTTGAAACTAGGAGGCGGAGGTTGCAGTGAGCCGAGATCATACCATTACACTCCAACCTGGCAACACAGCAAGACTCCATCTCCAAAAAAAAAAAAAAAGTTAAAAATAGAACTAACATATAATCCAGTAATCTTATTGTTAGGTATATACAAAAAAAGGAAATCAGTATATTAAAAAGATATCTGTACTCCCACATTTATTGCACCACAATTCAAAATAACTAAGATTTAGAAGCAATTTAAGTGTCCATCAACAGACAAATGAATAAAGAAAATGTAGTACATATACATAATGGAGTACTATTCAGCCAGAAAAAAAGAATGAGATCCTGTCATTTGCAACCAGAGGTCACTGCGTCAAGTGAAATAAGTGAGGCACAGAAAGACAAACTTCACATATTCTCACTTATTTGTGGGAGCTAAAAATCAAAACAATTAAACTCATGGAGATAGAGTGCAGAATGGTGGCTACCAGAGGCTGCAAATAGTAGTAGGGGGTGGAGTGCAGTGGCAATGGTTAATGAGTACAAAAATATAATTAGATAGAATGAGTAAGATCTAGTATTTGATAGCACAACAGGGCAACTACAGTCAACAATCATTTATTGTACACTTAAAAATAACTAATAAAGGACCCACAGACCCTCTGAAGGAAGCAGACAGCTCCTGCAGGACCTGGGAGACACCCCAAATACTGTTAGTGCCCCACGCGGAAGTGGGAAAGGGAGACCCTCCTCTCCTGAACACACACTCTCCACTGGAGAAACAGAAGTTCTGCTTGCTGGAAAAGTTTCCAACCTTACTTGGAGCTGAGTCCATTTCGAGAGCCAAGTGAAATATAAGAGTAGAGGAAGCAGCAGAAAAGCCCTGGGAGCTCACTGGGTCCCGAAGCAGGCCATTCCTGCCTGGAACCACAGGGATCCATTGGGAGGACAGACAGAGAAGCAGGGGGTAAAATTCCACAGGGAGAAGGAAATCTCTAGCTGAACTTTGTAACAATTTGAACAGGGCAAGAAGCCTCCTAGCCAGAACTCAGGGGAAGGCACAAATCCGGTGTGCAGACTCCATAGGTTGGGGAAGAACCAAGCACTTTTCTTTCGCAGCTGTGAGGCAGACAGCTTGGGGCAAGTTTTTAAGCCCAACTCACCCACCATCTGGAAACAGACTCAAGGCTATTGCAGAGGAGGGTGGGAGTGAGACCGGCCCTTCATTTTGGGTGGGAGCTGAGTGAGCCCTGTGACTGCCCGCTTGGCCTGACATCTCTGACAACCCGACTCAGCAGAGGCAGCCATATCCTCCTAGGTACACAACTCCAGTGACCTGGGAATCTCACCCCCATTCCCCACAGCAGCCACAGCAAGACCCACCCAAGGAGTCTGACCTCAGCCACACCTAGCCCTGCCCCCACCTTATGGTCCTTCCCTACCCACCCTGGTAGGGGAAGACAAAGGGCACATAATCTTGGGAGTTCTAGGGCCGTGCCCACCGCCCCTTCCTCTCCATACTACCATAGCTGATGCTCTCTGGAAAGTGCCACCTCTCAGCAGGAGGCCAACCAGCACAAAAATAGAGCATTAAACCACCATATCACAGGACTCTGTGCAGACAACCCCCACTACCAGCCCAGAGCCAGGTAGACTCACTGGGTAGCTAGACCCAGAAGAGAGACAACAATCACTGCAGTATGGCTCACAGGAAGCCACATCCATAGGAAAAGGGGGAGAGTACTACATCAAGGGAACACTCCATGGGACAAAAGAATTTGAACAACAGCCTTCAGCCCTAGACCTTCCCTAAGACAGAGCCTATCCAAATGAGAAGGAACCAGAAAACCAACCCTGGAAATATAACAAAACAAGACTCTCTAACATTCCCCACAAAAATCATACTACTTCATCAGCTATGGACCCAAACCAAGAAGAAATCCCAGCTTTACCTGAAAAAGAATTCCGGAGGTTAGTTATTAAGGGAGGCACCAGAGAAAGGTGAAGGCTCAATGCAAGGAAATCCAAAAAATGACACAACAAGTTAAGGGAGAAATATGCAAGAAAATAGAAAGCTTAAAGAAAAAAACAATCAACAATTCAGGACACTCTGGACACACTTTTAGAAATGCGAAATGCTCTGAAAGGTCCCGGCAATAGAATTGAACAAGTAGAAGAAAGAAATTCAGAGCTCAAAGACACGGTCTTCAAATTAACCCAATTCAACAAAGACAAAAAAAAAGAATAAAAAAAATATAAACAAAGACTCTAAGAAATCTGAGATTATGTTAAATGACCAAACCTCAGAATAAACGATTTTCCTGAGGAAGAAGAGAATTCTAAAATCTTGGAAAAAATATTTGGAGGAATCATCAAGGAAAACTTCCGCAGCCTTGCTAAAGATCTAGACATCTAAATACAAGAAGCACAAGGAACACCTGGGAAATTCATCACAAAAAGATCTTCACCTAGGTACATTGTCATCAGGTTATTCAAAGTTAAAATGAAGGAAAGAATCTTAAGAACTGTGAGACAGAAGCCCAAGTAACCTATAAAGGAAAACCTATCAGATTAACAGCAGATTTCTCAGCAGAAACCCTACAAGCTAGAAGGGATTGGGGCCTGATCTAGCCTCCTTAAACAAAACAATCATCAGCCAAGAATTTTGTATCTAGTGAAACTAAGCATTATATATGAAGGAGAGATACAGTCTTTTTCAGACAAACAAATGGTGAGAGAATTCGCCATTACCAAGCCACCACTACAAGAACTGTTAAAAGGAGCTCTGAATCTTGAAACAAATCCTGGAAACACATCAAAACAGAATCTCTTTAAAGCATAAATCACACAGGATCTATGAAACAAAAATACAGATTAAAAAGCAAAAGCAAAAAACAAATAACCCAGAGTACACAGGCAACAAAGAGCACAATGAATGCAACAGTACTTCACATTTCATTACTAACATTGGACTAAATGCTCCACTTAAAAGACACAGAACTGCAGAATGGATAAGAACTCACTAACCAACTATCTGATGCTTTCAGGAGACTCACTAACACATAAGGACTCACATAAACTTAAAGTAAAGAGGTGGAAAAAGGCATTTCATGCAAATGGACACCAAAAGTGAGCAGGGTTAGCTATTCTTACATCAAACAAACTTTTTGTTTTTTTTGAGACGGAGTCTCACTCTGTCGCCCAAGCTGAAGTGCAGTGGCTCGATCTCGGCTCACTGCAAGCTCCGCCTGCCAGGTTCCCACCATTCTCCTGCCTCAGCCTCCCAAGTAGCTGGGACTACAGGTGCCCACCACCACATCCGGCTAATTTTTTGTATTTTTGGTAGAGAAAGGGTTTCATCGTGTTAACCAGGATGGTCTCGATCTCCTGACCTCGTGATCTGCCCGTCTCGGCCTCCCAAAGTGCAGGGATTACAGGCGTGAGCCACCACGCCTGGCCACAAATAAACTTTAAAGCAACAGCAGCCAAAAGAGACAAAGAAGGACATTTTGTAATGGTAAAAGGCCTTGTCCAACAGGAAAATATCACAATCCTAAGTACATAGGTACCTAACACTGGAGGTCCCAAATTTATAAAAAAATTACTAATAGACCTAAGAAACGAGACAGACAGCAACACAATAATAGTGGGAGACTTCAGTACTCCACTGACAGCACAAGACAGGCCATCAAGACAGAAAGTCAACAAAGAAACAATGGATTTAAACTATACCTTAGAACAAATGGACTTAACAGATGTATACAGAACATTTCATCCAACAACCACAGAATACACTTTCTATTCAACAGCACATGGAACTTTCTGCAGGATAGACCATATGATAGGCCATAAAATGTACCTCAATAAATTTAAGAAAACTGACAGTATATCAAGCACTCAGACCACAGTGGAACAAAATTGGATATCAACACCAAAAGGAACCTTCAAAACCATGCAAATACATGGAAATTAAATAACCTGCTCCTGAATAAGCATTGGGTCAAAAACAAAATCAAGATGGAAATTTAAAAATTCTTCCAACTGAATGACAATAATGACACAACCTACCAAAACCTGTGGGATATAGAAAAGGCAGTGCTAAGAGGAAAGTTCAGAGCCCTAAAAGTGTACATCAAAAACACTGAAAAAGCACAAACTGACACTCTAAGGTCACACCTCAAGGAACTAGAGAAACAAGAACAAACCAAACCCAAACCCAGCAGAAGAAAGGAAACAACCAAGACCAGAGCACAACTAAATGAAATTGAAATAAAAACAATACGAAAGATAAATGAAACAAAAAGCTGGTTCTTTGAAAAGATAAATAAAACTGATAGACCATTAGCAAGATTAACCAAGCAAAGAAGAGAGAAAATCCAAAAAAAACCTCACTAAGAAACAAAACAGGAGATATTACAACTGACACCACTGAAATACAAGACGTAATTCAAGGCTACTATGAACACTTTTATGCACATAAACTAGAAAACCTAGAAGAGGTGGATAAATTCCTGGAAAAATACAACCCTCCTAGCTTAAATCAGGAAGAATTACATATTCTGAACAGACCAATAACAAGCAGTGAGGTTGAAATGGTAATTTTAAAACTACCAACAGCAAAAAAGACCAGGACCAGATGGATTGACAGCAGAATTCTACCAGACATTCAAAGAAGAATTGGTACCTTTTGACACTATTCCATAAGATAGAGAAAGAAGGAACCCTCCCTAATTCATTTGATGAAGCCAGCATCACCCTAATACCAAAACCAGGTAAAGACATAACTAAAAAAGAAAACTACAGACCAATATCCTTGATGAACATAGATGCTAAAATCCTTAACAAAATACTAGCTAACTGAATCCAACAATATATCAAAAAGATAATCCACCACGATCAACTGGGTTTCATATCAGGGATGCAGGGATGGTTTAACATACCCAAGTCAATAAATGTGATACACCACATAAACAGAATTAAAAACAAAAATCACACGATCATCTCAGTAGATGCAGAAAAAGCATTCAACAAAATCCAGCATCCCTTAAAACTCTCAGCAAAACAGCATACAAGGGACATACCTTAATGTAATAAAAGCCATCTGTGACAACCTAATGCCAACATAATACTGAATGGGGAAAATTTGAAAGCATTCCCTCTGAGAACTGGAACAAGACAAGAATGCCTATTCTCACCACACCTCCTCAACGTAGTACTGAAAGTCCTAGCAAGAGCTATCAGACAAGAGAAAGAAATAAAAGGCACTCAAATCGTTAAAGAGGAAGTCAAACTGTCACTGTTTGCTGACAATCGTTTACCTTGAAAACCCTAAAGACACCTCCAGAAAGCTCCTAGAACTAATAAAAGAATTCAGCTAAGTTTCCGGATACAAGATTAATGTCCACAAATCAGTAACTCTTCTATACACTAACAGCAACCAAGTGGAACATCAAATCAAGTACTCAACTCCTTTTATAATAGCTGGAAAAAAAAAAAAAAACTTAGGAATATACCTAGCCAAGGAGTTGAAAGAGACCTACAAGGAAAACTACAAAACACTGCTGAAATAAATCATAGATGACACAAACATATGGAAGCACATCCCATACTCATGGATGGGTAGAATCAATATTATAAAAATGACCATACTGCCAAAAGCAATCTACAAATTCAATGCAATCCCCATCAAAACACCACCATCATTCTTCACAGAACTAGAAAATAAAATCCTAAAATTCATATGGAACCAAAAAAGACCTCCCATAGACTAAGCAAAAAGAAGAAATCTGAAGGCATCACACTACCTGATTTCAAACTATACTATAAGGCCATAGCCACCAAAACAGCATGGTACTGGCATAAAAACAGGCACATACACCAATGGAACAGAAAAGAGAACCCAGAAACAAAGCCAAATACTTAACAACCAAGTGATCTTCGACAAAGCAAACAAAAACATAAAGTAGGGAAAGTACACCCTGTTCAACAAATGGTGCTAGAAAAAATGGCTAACCACATGTAGGAGAATGAAACAGGATCCTCATCTCTCACCTTATACATAAATCATCTCAAGGTGGATTAAGGACTTAAACCTAAGACCTAAAACCATAAAAATTCTAGACGGTAACATTGGAAAACCCCTTCTAGACATTTGCTTAGGCAAAGATTTCATGACCAAGAACTCAAAAGCAAATGCAATAAAAACAAAAATAAATATTTGGGACCTAATTAAACTAAAAAGCTTTTGCAAGGCAAAAGGAACAGTCAGCAGAGTAAACAGACAACCTACAGAGTGGAAGAAAATCTTCAAATTCTATACATCTGACAAAGGACTAACACCTAAAATCTACAATGAACTCAAACAAATCAATAAGAAGAAAACAAGGTATCCCATCAAAAAGTGGGCTAAGGACATTAATAGACAGTTCTCAAAAGAAGATATACAAATGGCTAACAAACATATGAAAAAATGCTCAACATCACAAGTGATCAGGGAAATGAAAATCAAAACCACAATGCCATACCACCTTGCTCCTGCAAGAATGCCCATAATCAAGAAATCAAAGAACGGTAGATGTTGGTGTGGATGCGGCGATCAGGGAACACTTCTACACTGCTGGTGGGAATGCAAACTAGTACAGCCACTATGGAAAACAGTGTGGAGATTCCTTAAAGAACTAACAGTAGAACTACCATTTGATCCAGCAATCCCACTACTGGGTATCTACCCAGAGAAAATGAAGTCATTATTCAGAAAAGATACTTGCACACACATGTTTATAGCAGCACAATTCACAATTGCAAAATCATGGAACCAACCCAAATGCTCATCAATCAACAAGTGGATAAAGAAACTGTGGTATATTTAGGGCCGGGCGCGGTGGCTCAAGCCTGTAATCCCAGCACTTTGGGAGGCCGAGACGGGCGGATCACAAGGTCAGGAGATCGAGACCATCCTGGCTAACATGGTGAAACCCCGTCTCTACTAAAAAATACAAAAAACTAGCCGGGTGAGGTGGCGGGCACCTGTAATCCCAGCTACTCGGGAGGCTGAGGCAGGAGAATGGCGTAAACCCGGGTGGCGGAGCTTGCAGTGAGCTGAGATCCGGCCACTGCACTCCAGCCTGGGTGATAGAGCAAGACTCCGTCTCAATAAAAAAAAAAAGAAACTGTGGTATATTTATATGATGGAATACTACTGAGCCATAAAAAGGAATGAATTAATAGCATTTGCAGTGACCTGGATGAGATTGAAGACTATTATTCTAAGTGATGTAACTCAGGAATGGAAAACCAAACATCGGATGTTCTCACTGTAGGATATAATAAATTACTCTTCAAAGGTAAATTGTTAAGTACAATGATTTCTGAGATCCTCTCCAAAGAACCAGTGTATCAGGATGTTCAGATCCCCAGTTCTTTGTCCTCCATTTTAAAGTTTAACTTCTTCATTCTCCTTGCCCCTAGTTTCAGTAAACAACCTTTTCCACCAGTTCTAATCAGTAGTTCACATATGATCCCCTGGTCACCTGATACATCTTGAGTCACCCCTGGTTACCTGCTCCGTCCTGAGTCACCCTGGTCACCTGCTCTAACCTGAATTATCTGTTCTGTAACTGCCCTTCCTGCCACACTACTCACTCCACAACTCCAGCTCACACCCCTGCTTTCTTTAAAATAGCCAATTGGAATTAGCTCAGACTGTGCGGTCCAACCCTAGCCAACAGGGGAATGACATGGCAGTAGGGGCTACCTCCATCAGGAATAAGAACCCCTTCCCCTCCCTTGTTCAAGTGTGCTCCCACCATTGCTCCATCCGCAAGTCACACCCTTCTGTAGAAGTAAAATTGTCTTGCTGAGAAAATTAAATGTATATTCAAGTGCTGTTTCTTTGGCAGCACCGAATATTTATTCATAACATCGCCGATAAGTGGGAGCTAAGCTGTGAGGATGCAAAGACATAAGAATGATACAGTAGACTTTGGGGACTTGAGGGCAAGAGTGGGACAGGGGGCGAGGGATAACAGACTACAAATATGGTGCAGTATATACTGCTTGGGTGATGGGTGCACCAAAATCTCACAAATCACAACTAAAGAACTTACTCATGTAACCAAATACCACCTGTACCCCCATAACTTATGGAAAAATAAATTTAAAAGTAAATAAATAATAAAAACTGCTAAGAAAGTATAATTGGATTATCTATAACACAAAGAAATGAAAACTGCTTGAGGAGATGGATACCCATTTACCCTGATGTGATTATTATGCATTGTATGTCTGTATCAAAATCTCATGTATCCCATAAATATATACACCTATATATGTACCCACAGACATAAAAATAATTATTTTAAATAAAATAAGATGGCAGGTAAAAATCTAAGATAATCCCATAACCTTCACCCCTAGGGTCACGCTATATATAATAATCCAGCCCCTCTGAGTGTGGGTGGGACCTGTGACTTGCTTCTGGCCAATATGGCAAAGTGATAGGATGCCACTCCCTTTATTAGGCTCATTATATAGCAAGAGTGAGAGGATGTCACTCCCATGATTAAGTTACATTATATTAGAACTCTGTCTTAGCAGACAAGAGAGACTCTTCACTCACCCAAAAGAAGCCAGGCATGGTGGCTTATGCCTATAATCCCCAAAATTTCAGAGGTTGAGGCAGGAGAATCATTTGAGGCCAGGAATCCAAGACTAGCCTGGACAACGTAGCAAGAACTTGGTGTTAAAAAAAACTTTAAAAACATAAAACTTAGCAGGGTGTGGTGGTGCATGCCTGTAGTCCTAGATACCTGGAAGGGTGAAATGGCAGGATGGCTTGAGCTCAGGAGTTCAGGCTGCAGTGAGCTAGGGTCATGCCACTGCACTCCAACCTGGGTGACAGAGTGAGACTCTGTAGAAGAAGAAAGAAGGAGGAGGAGGAAGACGAGGAAGAGGAGGAAGGGGAGGAGGAAAGGTGCTATGATATGAACAATCTATGGAAAAGACCATGTGGTAGGAAACTGCAGACTGTCCCTAGAAGCTAAGTGCCTCAGCCCTACAACTGCAAGGAACTGAAGTTTATCATATCCACTTGAGCTTGGAAGAGGATTCCCAAGATATATAATGGAATGGAGCCCAGCCAACACTTTGATAATAGCCTGGTGAGAGTAAGTTGATTACAGCATAGGACACAGCTAAGCCATGCTCAGATGCCTAATCCACTGAAACTATGAGATAATATAAATTGCTTAAGCTGCTAAATTTGTGGTAACTTGCTATGCAGCAATAGAAAACTAATACCATAAAATAGTACATTTTATATTCACTATTTTATGTGGTACCCTCATTTTTTACAAAGTTTATGTTATCTAGTTCTTGGGTCATTCAGGTGTATACATACTTGTACACTTGCACATAGTTGTACACTTAACTCCAGCCATTCACTGAAATGGGTGATATAAAGCTAGATGGTTGTTAAGAAATTAACATGTAGCTGTCTCTAACCCAACTTCCCAGTTTGGGAAAGAATCATTTGGGAAAAAAAAGGCTCTGCCTTTTCTGATACCACACTCTACAGATATTTTCTCACATCTTTTTAAACATTTTACAATAACATGTTGTTTATAGGAAGTTTATAGAGTATGCAATGATTAAAATTTTTAAGTGACTTGATAGTTGCAAAAGAAGGATAATATTTAAGGTCAGTGAGTAGCAAGACAATCTAAAGTTTCTGTTATATCTCACACTCTGTTAATTATAGAGCAAAGATACCCTTACAGAATCCTTTTATGAACAGCAAATTAGAGTCTATCCCTAGTAGTTAGAGCATTTGCTATGTTTTTCAGGAGACAGTTATGCCAGGGTGATCTGAATGGATAGATGTGCTGTTTTGCCTGCTTGTAGAATTCAGCCCAATCTTTGGTCTCTCTCTCTCCCTCCTCCACCTCTCCCTCTCTCTTCTGCACCAGAGCCTAAGGCTGCCCCACCAATATGCGTCATTTTTTCCAGAGGCTACTTTTTTTTTTTTTTTTAGACAGAGTTTTGCTCTGTTGCCCAGGCTGGCATGCAGTGGTGCGGTCTCGGCTCACTGCAGCCTCTGCCTCCCGGGTTCACGCGAGTCTTCTGCCTCAGTCTCCAGAGTGGCTGGGACTGCAGGTGCATGCCACCATGCCCAGCTAATTTTTGTATTTTTATAGAGACGGGGTTTCCCCATGTTGGCCAGGCTAGTCTTGAACTCCTGACCTCAAGTGATCTGCCTGCCTCGGCCTCCCAAAGTGCTGGTATTACAGGCGTGAGCCACCACATCCTGCCCAGACATATCAAATTTGACAGGTATTGTTTACCCTTTGGATCTTTAGGAATTAATTTTTGCCTCTGTCACTCAGCTTTGTATATTTTGAAATGGAGGTAAGTATAGGGAGGTCATGGAAGGAAAATTGCCAGAATTCCCAAACCATGTAATACTCATTGAGAATTCCAGACCCATTATATCTAAAGGGCAAGTGAAGGAAACAGTATTGTGAACTGGTCATAACTCCTTGGTTCTTGACTAGTACATTCTTAATTTGTGAGACCAAAAGGTTGATAAACAATAATTTAAGATTGTACAGTAATCTAAACATCTGCAAAGGTCTCAATATTATCAGTACAATTAGTTTTATTTCTGCCAGTAGCTCCCTTTTAGGTTACACTGTTGTCTTCTTTCCAGTGTGGCATCTATCACTGGTTTTTTACTATGGCAAGTTCATTAAAAAGCTTGCTCCATTGTTGTCTTCAAGAAATGCCCATAAGGAGATGGAAGATATCTGAGACAATGAAGGCTTTAGTTTCTAGGCAACAGAAATAACATTGCATTAAATTCCAAGTTTCTTTCTGCCAGAATTGAATGTGTCTAGCCACTCTAATTTATGGGGGCTTTTGGTTTTTTTCCTATTGTACTTTGTATATAGAATTGTTTTGAAATATCAAGCATATTTGCTTTGAATTTGAACTCTTTCTTAATTTTGTATTTATCTTTTGAATAAAATATAAATCCAAAAAAAGAAATTAACATGTAGCAAAAGAAAAAAAATATTCAAAAGTCAAAATGTAATAACAGGTTACCTTTATTCCTTTGATGGGATCACATAAACCAGAGTCAGATATAGAGTTTACAATTTCTGAAGAAGTTTTACATTGCATCTTAAAATGTTTATACCTTTTTTCTTTTTTGTTATACTTTAAGTTCTAGGGTACATGTGCACAACGTGCAGGTTTGTTACATATGTATACATACGCCATGTTGCTGTGCTGCACCCATTAACTCATCATTTACTTTAGGTATATCTCCTAATGCTATCCCTCCCCACTCCCCCAACCCCAAAACAGGCCCCAGTGTGTCATGTTCCCCTTCCTGTGTCCAAGTGTTCTCATTGTTCAATTCCCACCTATGAGTGAGAACATGCGGTGTTTGGTTTTCTGTTCTGGCGATAGTTTGCTGAGAATAATGGTTTCCACCTGCACCCATGTCCCTACAAAGGACACAAACTCATCCTTTTTTATGGCTGCATAGTATTCCATGGTGTATATGTGCCACATTTTCTTAATCCAGT
>NW_012116844.1:1305834-1306130 GCF_000951035.1 Colobus angolensis palliatus | reverse complement strand
TAAGTGTGATGTGGTGCTGAGAAGAATGTATATTCTGTTGATTTGGGGTGGAGAGTTCTGTACATGGCTATTAGGTTCGCTTCGTGCAGAGTTGAGTTCAATTCCTGGATATCCTTTTTAACATTGTCTCATTGATCTGTCTCATGTTGTCAGCGGGGTGTTAAAATCTCCCATTACTATTGTGTGGGAGTCTAAGTCTCTTTGTAGGTCTCTCAGGACTTGCTTTGTGAATCTGGGTGCTCCTGAATTGGGTGCATATATATTTAGGATAGTTAGCACTTCTTGTTGAATTGATC
>NW_012116844.1:1284851-1304914 GCF_000951035.1 Colobus angolensis palliatus | reverse complement strand
AAAAAGAAAATTCTTTTCTTTAAGAATGTTGAATATTGGCCCCCACTCTCTTCTGGCTTGTGGAGTGAAATATTTATACCTTTTTAAGACAAATAGAGTAGCTATTGTTTTATACATTTGGGTTACAAACGTTTTGAAAAATTTGAAATTCAAATAGGTTAAAGGGAATTCTCCAAAGTCATATAACCAGTAAGTTGCTGTTCTGACTCCCAATAGGATGTTCTTTCCTCTATAGTTTTTTAAACCATGGTAATTTTCATAATATTGACACAAATATGCCCAGGTTTGCCATTTCGTTTTCTGAACCTTGATGAGAAGAGTCCATCAACAAGAAAGACATTATCTCAGGAAGAATTTTAGTTCACACACACACACACAGAGACACATACACACACACAGATATGTATACCTATAAACCCATACATAATCATGTTTCTCTACATATGACTATCAGAGCAAGTATTAATCAAATATTGATGCATACAGAGAGTGGGTGTGTTACCTGTAGTTGATCCAAATCTTCTTTTATTTTCAACTCTTTTTCTGGAGACATCTTCCTGTAACATAAAATGTTTTAAAATGCATCATGATATTTTTAAATGCATCACCACTTTGCTTTCTTGAGGAGGACTTTTTAAACCATTTTAAAATAATGAAGTTTTTAAAAAAAATTCATATTTCTAAGAGACATAAAATTCATACAGGCTAAATTACAAACAACTGAATAACATTTCTCAAGCTAACTTCTCACTGGTATGATTAAGATGTGAAAAGACAGATATTCAAAGCATATTGGTCATTTTTTCTTCTTGGGTGATTTTTTGTTAAAGGTCAAAGCCATTTGTCCCGTGAATTTCTTTTCAGGATTTGTGGAATTCTATAAAGTTTGACTTCATAGTTTCCTTTTAAAAAATATTTTAATATCAGGGTTTAACTAGGCAAATTCAAATTCAATAATTATTTTATAATACTAAAGAAAATATTTACTTAAAAATTCTACTTTATAATAATACACATACACAAAAAATAAATAACTTTTTATAAGAATAATACAATTAATAAGTACAGTAGAAAAGAACAGCCAAGACTGTGGAGTTAACAAATTACAAAGCATGAGCTAGACCATTGAAGAAACAATGTAAATGCTTTTTTCCTAAAATTAAAGATTTAATTCTGTTTACCTATTTCTGAATGTATTGTGGTTCAATCTCCTCTTCCAGTCCATTTTTGGTTCTTTGGTCTTCCCTTTTTAGCTTTATCCCATATACTGGTATGCTTATAAAAACATGTGTTTGCCAATTTTATGTTTTCAAAAGCTTATTCATAAGTTGTTTATTTGACTTTAAATTGTTTGTATAAAAAGAAAATATAAATTAACAAAAAAAAGATTAACATGTATCTTTATGTCTTACTTTTCTGATTCCTCAGATTTTCCTTTGTCTTTTTTCTTCACAGTTTTTGCAGCTTTCTTTGTTCGATTATTTGTAGGCTTAGTTTTCTGTATAATTTTATATAAGCAGAAATAAAGGGTTGAAAACACAATAAGTTATAGAAAAACATGATAATATATATTGTTAATGTACATTTTACTCTAAGAGTCACTATACAATGTTTCAAGAAAAATTAACTGCATAGAAGCAAAACAAAATGACACATCTGGTCTGTTTGTAATAGTGCTTTATGTGGTGTAAGTTGTATATAAGCTAATACATATTAAAACATTTAAATTTTTCTGACAATTACAATCAATTATGTTATAACGTGGCATATGCCTTCCTAAAAATCACCTCACTATGCAAAGACACGCAATAAAACCTATAGGATGTATGGGGGAAATGGGTTAGGTGCACATCTTGCAAAAACCTTGTAGGTGATATATTTTAAAAATAAAACCTAAGAAAAACAGTACTATAGTACACAGTTAAATGATTAAGAATACATAAATACCATGAGAAATATAGACTTTGATTTTGAGAAAGACCTGAAACTTGTTTGTGAAAGTGAGCATTGAATAGGTTGCAACTTGTGAGTTATTGCACAGTGGAAGGAAATTATCTGAAATTAAAATGTCATACAACCAGATGTGGGCTCGTGTGGCATACTATACACAGGTGAACCAAGGTAGATGGAGAAAGTTGCTTTCTGCTTTTTTTCTTTTTTTTTTTTTGTTTTGTTTTGAGATGCGAGTCTCACTCTGTTGTACATGCTGGAGTGCAGTAGCACAATCTCAGCTCACTGCAACCTCCACCTCCTGCGTTCACACAATTCTCCTGTCTCAGCCTCCTAAGCAGCTTAGATTACAGGGGCCTGCCACCACACCCAGCTAATTTTTGTATTTTTAGTAGAGACGGGATTTCACCATATTGATCAGGCTGGTCTTGAACTCCTGACCTCAGGTGATCCGCCCGCCTCGGCCTCCCAAACTGCTGGGACTACAGGCGTGAGACATTGCACCCAGCCCTTCTGCTTTCACTCATTGTTTTTGCAGATGAAACTGCTTAAGCACATGTGAAATTCAAACTATGCTCAAATTGTTCAATTAAGTTGGAACAAGTTTGCATTTCAAACAAACATTATAGCAGAACTAACCACGTTTTAAAGTATTCTTGAGCTGCTGTGTAGTACAAGATCATTTTTTTGTTTTCAGTAAAAAGAATAAAAATGTATTCAGGGGTCTATCTTTAAAGGACAGCAAATAGAAATCCTTTAGTGAGATCATGGCAATTTGACAATATTATAATTAAGCTCAGTAAAGGCATATGGTGTACTTAGAAGATCAGGTTCTACAGGTGTGACTCTCTATATCTTCTAATTCATCTGCTTCCACAAATGATAGGGGGAAAGCCCTTATTTGCTGGAGAAGCATTTCCAAATGAAGTTACAGGTTCTCTCTCTCTCAAAATTTACTGTCGTGTCAACTGTTAAAATAGGGCCTTTTGTGTGTTTTGTTATTTCACCTTAATATCACCATAATTCCTGTAATTCCACAACTGTGATTTTACAATGTAGAAGAGAATTCAGTTCTAGTCTATTGCTTTAGATGTAAAAACAGCTGAAAACCCAAAGTGGATTAGAATTGCTAAAGGATTTCCCTACCATTGTTTGATACAATCTATTCTCTTGATTCTTGATAGATGCATAGGAAGCCTAACTTAGAATTCTTTCTACAGGAACATGTCTGATTTCAGGAGTACCCAATGAAGGATCCCATGGATGGTCGGCCAGTTACTCAGAGTAATATGTTTATGAATTAAATGGATTACATAATGGCACCACTTTTCCTTTGTCACTGTTGGTGGATAAATGACAAAGTAGATTCCAATCTCCTGTATAGAAAGGTGGTTACCCAACAGCCTCACTGGTGGCTTGCTAGCAGTAGAGCCTCAAGTCACACCTCTGTGGCTTTCTGTAAATTTGAGTCCTATAGCCACTTCGAGAATGCGTAATCCCCAAGGCCCACTTGGTCCATGCTGAAGAAGTGGCTGTGACCCCAATCTTGCCCCTTTTGCTCTTCAATATTACTGGAGGAATATGTAATATCTAGGTCAAGTCTAGGAGAGGCTCATCCTAAAAAAACTTGCAAAGTCTTTTCTCATTTAAAACAAAAAAGCCTCAAGTACATCTCAATCATGTCAAAATTATGGTTAAAAACTGACATTATGTAGGGAAATAGCAGCAGAGAATGGCTAATCTTAAGAAACAACCAACCAACCAAAAAAACAAAACAAAACAAGACCAACAAAAAAAAAGTGCCATCCCACCCCTCCCCTTGGTTCTTTCAATTGGGGTTAAAGACTCGAGCCTCTGAGAAAATGAGAAAGGGAAAGCCATAGAGGAAAACTGCTTCAAGGCCAGAATTTTGGGCAAGGTAAAGAAAAGGTTGTACATGAAAGCAGGGACTGTCTGGGAAAGAATCAGAATCTCAAGATCTATTTTTCTTAAATGGTAAAGCTCTGAAACCCAGATCTCTGTTCTACCATCATCCTGATCCTTAAGTTATAGGGCAATAAACTCAAGTGCAATGAGTAACGTGCCAGCCACGGATACAAAAACAAAAAATAAAACAAAACAGCCAACCAAAATAACTCTGGTCCTAGGGTAATAGAAGACATATAGGAAAGGACTGTCTATAGAACACCTGAGGTTCTCAAGAAATTACTATTCAATGGTTCTGTTTTTGCTTACATTAAAAATCAGACTAAAGATTCAAAGATCTGAACTACTAAAGGATGAAAGGAATTTGACAGTGCTTTGAACAGTGATAAAATGGTACCCAAATATGGTGTTCATACAGCTAACTAAAAAAGATAGTAGCTTAAAAGTTGCAGGAAAAAATGTGAACTTAGAGAACAACAGAAATAGTCCAGGAAGATGATGCAGCCTGGATACAGCAAGTTTAATGTCTCTGCTGTACATAGAATTAACACCCTTTCCCCTCCTCATCCTCATGCAGGCAATAGAATATGCGCTAGAAAATTTGACTCTTAGAGTCAATGAATAAAAGGATGGGCTCATACACCTTCATAGCTCTTTTCAAAAAGGATGCTTATAATTTAAAGGATGTCCTAATGGGAAGGAAAGGTACAGGGCAAGAGGCAGTTTCACATTTCAGTCCATTAGTCATTGGTAGAGCCCAACCAAGGCCAAATTCACCTAGGATGCCCAATGGCTGTGGGGACCTCCACAGTGTCAAGTAAGCAAACCCAAATGAACATGTTGGATTAAAAAAAAAAAAAAAAAAAATCTAGAAACTCTTGAAGAAAGAGCTTCACCCTAAAAAGGGAAGAGGAAAATGCTTGGAGGGGAAGGGCTGAGGGTCAGTCTGTGATCTCTGCTGTGGTGCTGGGCAGGGGCTTAGGAGTTGAGCCAAAGGCACCAGAGACACTTGGCAGCAATGGCTGTCTTCTCAGGGATCAGCTTCACCATGAGCAGTAAGAACTCTGTGAAGCCAGCTGCCTCTTCCTGAGACCACTCATACTTCTCCACTAGAACCTCAAAAAGGCCCCAGCGTTTCTCAGCTTTGTGATACGTTTCAGGTCACCTTTTTTGGTGAAAAATTCTTTGTAATATTTTCCTGCCACAATGAGCTTGCAAGGCACCTTCCCTAGAAGTTCTATGATCAATGCAATGTGATCTTCTTCTTGAGTGTACTCTTCCCCTGAATGACGTTCAAACAAATAGGCATCTGTGGCCAGTTCAAAGGCCATGCATGTCGTGCTCCAAAGTCAGCAGGGGTATTATAGCCAGATCCTATTAGAACTTCCAAGGAATGATATTGCCTCATTTGAATATCTTCAGTGAAATGTTTGTGCACCCAACAAGCATTTCCAAGATCAGCAATCTTCACCTTGAGCTTTTCTGCATTTTTTGGCTCAAGGGAATTAACAGGAAAATTTCCAGCCGTGGATTTTCCTTTGTTGTCCAGTGGTCCATTATGTTCTTGCTCTTATTCATCTTCACAGGGTATCTCTGACCAAATGCTTTCTTGAAGTTGGCTAAAGTACTGTTCACTGAATGACTAATCTACAGTTGAGGAAGACTGGTACACCATGGAGTCTGACACCTCAGATGTTATAGGTGTACAGGAGTCTGTTTCTTGAGATGTGCTACTGTCTCCATTTTGGGCGCTTAGGAAACTAGATTCCTGATTCAAATTTTGGACATCACAGTCATTAGCATTATGTAGATCCTCTTTATGTCTCAATGTTTCATTATTCCTGTTCTGAGTATAATTAATGACTTCAATCACTCCATTGCAATTAATTTCTGCTGCACCACCCTCTGTATCACGTTCCATAAGTGTTTGATCCTGGCCAATGGTACTTGACTCTTCAAGTTTTTCTTGGGCCATTTTATTAGGTGGGTTCTCTTTCAAGGGTCTTTCAACAGGACTCTCTGATTCTCCTTGCTTGTTTGGTCTTTTTTGCCCAGGGCCCGACTCTCTCCATTTCCTCAATTTCCTGCATTCGCTTCTCTAGTAATTCCACCTGGCACTTCTGCTTCTTCTTCAATTTCTTCTTCTTCTTCTTTGACATTTTGTCAGCTGGTTTAGGTTGGGGAGCAGTACTGACTTCAGATCCAGAAGGCAGAGGAGCTCCAGACTGCTGCCATTCTGTTACTTCTGCAGCCAGCCTCCAAAAGTACTGCTCATTCACTGACAATAAGATGTTCTCTGGTTTAATGTCAGCGTGGATGATACGGCACTTAGTATGTAAATAATCAACACCCTGTAACAACTTGCTGAATAATTTTTTTGACATAAGGCAGTTGAAGTCACTGATAATTGGACTTCATGATCCACTTGAGCAGATGATGCCCCAAAACTTCAAATACCATGCAGATATGTGTTCCATTAACTCCTGATATTTTAAAGTCATCTAGTAGTTGTACAACCATTTCTCTATTTGAATCATTAGGATCTGAACTGCGAGCTGACTCAGCAACCGGATTTCATCTAGTGCTGTTTCAGTGTAATGTTCAGCACTTTTAACTACTTTCATTGCCACAAATTTCTTCCCCTGAATATCCCATGATAACCATACCGTAGAAAAGTGTCCCCAGCCTAACTTTTGGATCACGTGATATCTCCCATTGAATAGATCTCCAATTTTCACAAGATGATAACCTCCTTTACAATAATCATTAGGATCTTCTTGCTCATCATCACCAGATCCCAGAATCTCCTCTTTCTGCTCTGGTAGATCACTCTCAGAGTGGAGAGCAGAGCCTCGATGCTGAGTTTCAGATTTCCTTTGGGCTTTGTCCTTCTTGGGTATGGTCCTTTACTTTTGGGCCTGCGGCACAATCATTTTCCACTCCATGGTGAGACCAATAACTGCCAGGTGCCTGCGCACCAATACAAGATCATTTTATACAAGAAAGTAAGGGAAAAATTAACAATTAAAAATTATTAAAAATTTTAGGAGGTGGACAAGATAGCAGACTAGAAGCATCTCATATGCACCATTCTCACAGATCAGAAACAAAAGAGGCTAGTAAACATTGACCCTGCAGGCCGATCATCTGAGAAACCATGTTATAATCCATCAAGGCAGCAGGGTAACACAAAGAGCAGAGATGAGTGAGGGGGGACACCAGCATGTCTGGGCTCAGTGCAGAGCCAAGAGAACCTTCCAATATGGGAAAGGCTGAGTAAGTGAACCATTTTCCAACATGGGAAAGGGTGAGAGCCCCTAGGGGGATTCAAGTCTCCACAGGGACCTGTGCAAGACTGGGAATGGGAGAAATCCCCTGGGCCCCCACCAACGCTACCACATTTCTAGACTGAAGGAAAAGCCACTGGGACATTTTGTGGGGGCAACTCTTGCCTCCACGGGGACCTCTACAAGCCTGGGGCCCAAGGGCAGACCAGTACCAATATCACTGCCTCAGTAAAAACCACAGTTGCAGTGCCTGGGAGCTGTATGATTTATCCATGTCTTCTTGCCAGGTAGGGCTCAAGGCCAGCTTCCGGACTAGCAGGCCCACTTTGGGCCAAACTCGGCTGGCCACTCCACCCACCCCCACCACTGGTAGCCAGGCAGGTGAGGCTTGCTAGAGCTTCCAGCCCAGTAGTCCTGCTTTTGTGTGAACTCAGCTGGAGGGTGCAGCCTCCTGTTTTCCCAGGAAATACCCAGAGAGCTGAGCAGGTGACTCCACCCACCCCTCCCATTGAAACCCATATTGGCAACACCTTCTAGAGCTTCCAGGCCAGTGGCCATGCTTCTGTTTAAACTCAGCAAGAGGGTGCACGTTCCTGTTGTCCCAGGAAGCATCTAGACTATAGACCAGGCATCCCCACCTACCCCCATTTCTGGTAGCCAGGTGAGCCATGCCTGCTAGAGCTTCTAGCGCAGTGGTCCAACTTCTGCCTGAATTTGCCTCCTGCTGCCCTGGAAACACCCAGAAAGCAGGGCGAGCAACTCTATCCACCCCTGTGGCTCTCTAAAATAAATCAATCAGACAAAAACAAAGAAAAAAAATGAAAAAAAAACTCTGAGAAATTTGGGGTTAGGTAGAGGTCAAATCTATGACTTATTGGTATTCCTGATAGAGGTGGGGAAAAAGCAAGCAACCTGGAAAACATATTTCACTGTATCATTGATGAAAACTTACCCAACCTCACTAGAGAGGACAACATTCAAATCCAAGAAATACACAGAGCCCCTGAAAGGTATTACACAAGATAATCCCCAAGACATATAATCATCAGATTTTCAAAAGTCAACATGAAAGAAAAAATGATAAAGGCAATTAGAGAGAATGTGCAGGTCACCTACAAAAAGAACCCCACCCATCAGGCTAAAAGTGGACCTTTCAGCAGAAACCCTACAAGCCAGAAGAGATTGGGGGCGGGGCAGGGGGGTGTCCTATATTCAGCATTCCTAAAGAAAAAAATTTCCAGCCAAGAATTTCATATCCAGCCAAACTGAATGTCATATGTGGAAAAGAAATAAGATCCTTTTCAGGCAATCAAATGCTAACAACATGATAGCGAGATCAAACTCATACATACCAATATTAACACAGAATGGAAATGGGCTAAATGCCCAAATTAAAAGGTACAGAGTGGCAAGCTGGAAAAAGAAGCAAGACCCAATGGTATGCTATCTTCAAGAGATCCATCTCACAGGCAATGGCATCCACATAGGCTCAAAATAAAAAGACAGAGAAAAATTTACCATGCACATGGAAAACAGGAAAAAGCAGGAGTTGCAAACCTAATTTCAGGCAAAATGGACTTTAAGTGAATAAAGATCAAACAAGGTAAAGATGGGCAGTACATATTGGTAAAGGGTTCAATTCTACAAGAAGATTTAACTATTCTAAACATATACACACCCAACATAGGACCACGCAAATTGATACTCAGGGTAAGCAAGTTCTTAGAGACCTACAAAGAGACTTAGACCCACACACAATAATAGTGGGACACTGCTATTAGACAGAAGACCCCACTGACAGTATTAGACAGACCATTGAGGCAGAAAATAAACAAAACTATTCAGCACCTAAACTCAACATTTGACCAGTGGACGAATAGACACTACACAAGGCTCCACCCAAAAACAACAGAATATACATTCTTCTCATCACGACATAGCACATACTCCAAAAAATCTAACTGGCCATAAAATAATCCTTAGCAAATTTTTAAAAATCAAAATCATACCAACCATACTCTCAGACTACAGCAAAATAAAAATAGAAATCAAGACTAAGAAAATCACTCAAAACCATAAAATTACATGGAATTTAAACAACCTCCTCCTGAATGACATTTGGGTAAACAATGAAATTAAGGCAGAAATTAGGAAGTTCTTTGAAACTAATGAGAACAAAGATACAACATACCAGAAACTCCAGGACACAACTAAGGCAGTGTTAAGAGGGAAGTTTATAACACTAAATGCCCAACATGAAAAAGTTAGAAAGATCTAAAATTAACAACCTAACCTCACAACTAGAAGAAGAAGAGAAGAGTAAACCAACCCCAAAGCAAGCAAAAAGTAAGAAGTACCCAAATCAGAACTGAACTGAAGAAACTGAGATACAAAAAAACACATGAAAGATCAACAAATCCAGAAATCGGTTTTATAAAAAAAATTAATAAGATAGACCACTAGCTAGACAAATAAAGAAAAACAGATAGCAGATCTTGATAAACACAAGTAGAGATGACAAAGCAGATGTTACCACTGACACCACAGAAATACCAATAACCATCAGAAACTACTATGATCGCCTCTATGCACACAAACCAGAAAATCTATACTAGAAATGAGTACATCAAACTAGAAATGGATAAATTCCTGGGCACATACAACCACCCAAAAATGATCCAGGAAGAAACTGAATCCCTGAGCAGACCAATAATGATTTCCAAAATTGAATTAGTAACAAAAAGCTTACCAACCAAAATAAGCCCAGGACCAGACAGATTCACAGCCAAATTCTACCAGATACATAAAGAAGCGCTGGTGCCATTTCTACTAAAATGATTCAAAAAAACTGAGGAGGAGGGACTCCTCCCCAGTTCATTCTATGAGGCCAGCATCATCCTGATGCCAAAACTTGGCAGAGACACAACAAATAAAGAAAACTTCAGGCCAATATCTTGATGAACATAGATACAAAAATCTCAACAAAATACTAGCAAACTGCTTCCAGAGGCACATCAAAAACCTAATCCACCATGATCAAATAGGCTTTATCCCTGGGATGCAAAGTTGATTCAACATATGCAAATCAATAAATCTGATTCACCAAATAAACAGAACTAAAAACCAAAACCACATTATTATCTCGATAGAGGCAGAAAAGTCTTTCAATAAAATTCAACATCTATTCATGTTAAAAACCTTCAATAAACTAGGCATTGAAGGAACATACATCAAAATAATAAAAGCTATCTATGACAAAACCACAGCCAACATCATATTGAATGGGTATAAGCTGAAAGCATTTCCCTTGAAAATCAGCACAAGACAATGATGCCCTCTCTCACCATTTCTATCCAACACAATATTGGAAGTCCTGGCAAGAGTAATCAGGCAAGGGAAAGCAATAAAGGCATCCAGACAGGAAGAGAGAAAGTGAAACTACCCTTGTTTGCCAGCATGATTCTATATCTAGAAAACTCCACATCCTTGGCCCAAAATCTCCTTCAGCTGATGAATAACGTCAGCAAAGTTTCAGGGTACAAAATCAATATACAAAATTAGTAGCACACCTATACAACAATATCCAAGCCAACAGCCAAACCAGGAATGCAATCGCATTCTCAACTGCCACTAAAAGAATAAAATATCTAGGCATATAGCTAACTATGGAAGTGAAGGATCTCCACAATGAGAACCTTAAAACACTGCTCAAAAAAATCAGATGACACAAACAAATGGGAAAATATTCCATGCTCATGGATAATGAGAATCAATATTGTTAAAATGGTCACACTTCCCAAAGCGATTTAAAGATTCAAAGCTATTCCTATCAAACTACCAATGTCATTCTTCACAGAAATAGAAAAAACTATTCTAAAATGCATAAGGAACCAAAAAAGAGTCAGAATAGCCAAGGCAATCCTAAGCAAAAAGAATAAAGCTAGAGGCATCACACTACCCAACTTAAAACTATACTAAAGGGCTACGGTAACCAAAACAGCATGGTACTGGTGCAAAAACAGACACCTAGGCCAATGGAACAGAATAGAGAAGCCAGAAATAAGGCTGCACACCTAAAACTATCTGATCTTCAACAAACCTGACAAAAACAAGCAATGAAGAAAGGACTCCCCATTCAAAAAATGAGGGTGGAATAACTGGGCAGCCATATGCAGAAGATTGAAATTGTACCCCTACCTTACACTACATTCAAAAATCAACTCAAAATGAATTAAAGACTTAAATGAAAACCCAAAACTATAAAAACTCTGGAAGATAACCTAGGAAATACCATTCTGGACATAGGACTTGGCAAAGATTTTATGATAAAGATGCCAAAAGCCATTTCGACAAAAACAAAAACTAACAAATGAGATCTAAACTAAAGAGCTTCTGCATAACAAAAGAAAGTATCAACAGAGTAAACAGGCAACCTAGAGATTGGGAGAAAATATTAGTAAACTATGCATCTGACAAAGGTATTATATCCAGAATCTATAAGGAACTTAAATTTATAAGGGAAAAATGACTCCATTAAAAAGGGGACAAAGGACATGAATGGACCATTTTCAAAAGAAGACATACAGTAGCCAACAAACATACAAAAAATGCACAACATCAGTAATCATTAGAGAAGTGCAAACCAAAACCATAATAAAATATCATCTCATACCCGTCAGAATGGCAACTATTAAAAAGTCAAAAATAACAGATGCTGGTGAGTTTGAGGAGAAAAGGGAAAATTTACACACTGCTGGTGGGAGTGTAAATTAGTTGTGGAAAGCAGTGTGGTGATTCCTCAAAGAACTTAAAAAAGAATTACCATTTGACCCAGCAATCTCATTGTTGGGTATATACCCAAAGGAATATAAATCATTTTACCATGAAGACACATGCACATATATGGTTATTGCAGCACTATTCACAATAGCAAATACATGGAGTCAACCTAAATGCCCATCAACAGTGGGCTGGATAAAGAAAATGTGATAAGTATACACCATGGAATACTACATAGCTATAAAAAATAATTAGATAATATCCTCTGCAGCAACATGGATGGAGCTGGAAGCCATTATCCAAATGGCTAGTGCCAAATACCCCATGATCTTACTTATAAGGGTGAGCTAAACAACAAGACCACATGGATTCTAAGAGAGTAACAACAGACATTGGGGCCTACTTGAGAGTGGAGAGTGGTAGGAGGAAGGGGATCAGAAAAAATACCTATCGGGTACTATGCTTATTACCCAGGTGATAAAATTATCTGTACACCAAACACCCATGACATGCGAAGTTTACCTATATAACAAACCTGCCCATGTGCCCCTAAACCTAAAATAAAAGTTAACCAAAATGTGAGGTTTGCTGGGAGGAAACAGATATATTCAAGTGCTAGCAGCTTGTGAGACGGCAAGACTTAAGTCTCAAAAAGCCATCTCAAAATCTCAAGCCGCCTAGAGGATGTTTAAGGGGAAAGGTGGTATGGAAATGATGCACAGGAGAGGCATGGGGTGTAGGTCTGTTTGTTGCTTTCTGATGACTAGCTGGAGTAACAGACCATCCACAAGCCTGGTTGGTGTCATCTCTGCAGGGGTCTGGTTATAGACTAACTGCTCCAATTTCTTCCTGGAAGGGAGAAAATTGCAACCACCCTCTCTGCTTCCTGCCTGGGTTGTTTCAAGATTAGCCTTTGGAATTCTCAAGCAAACAGGTAGTTAGATATATATGTAGCAAGAAACAAAGTGAGGGAGGGGTTACTTCTAGAGTAAACTAGCAACCTGGCTATCCCAGTGAGGACTAAACTCTGACCTTTTCTCTCTCTTGCTGAAATTCCTATTTAAGGGACCTGGGAAGACATGCCCTATAAACCATAAAATCTAAATAGACGCATTTTATTTAACCCTATATAACATGCTTACTCTCCAACCTGACTCTGGCATCACATCACATGACAGATAAAGAAAGAAATCCAAATATTTGACCCCAAAATATGTTTCTTTGCCATATTTTGAAACAGTCCTGCAAAGTCATCTTTTACTGGGGAGATTTACATCTGTAAATAACTTCTATTAATGTAATTAACGTAATTAGATCTTTTCCCTTTCCTCCCAACCTTGAAGAGATTAGCTGAGAGTCCAGCACCTCTTAAAGGTCTAAACAGGAAACATTTGTCATCTATTGTTTCTAAGGGTAGCCACCTATGAGATTTCATATAATAAGAACCTTGGTCTCCAAGCCCCTTCTCTTTACCTAGGCACTCCTCTCCATTGATTCCAGATCTTTAGATAATAATAACTTGACTCTTTCAATCAATTGCCAGTCAGAAAACCTTGAATCCATCTATGACCTGTAAGCGCCCCACACACACATCCCTCCTTCAAGTTGTCCCCCACCTTTGCTAACCAAACCAATGTATACTTCCCATGTATTGACTGATGTCTTATGTCTCCCTAAAATGTGTAAAACCAAACTGAAACCCAATTGCCTTGGTTGCTCATATTTGGCTCAGGGTAAACTTCTTTAAATATTTTTAAAAATTAGATTAGCTTAATAATAAGTACCTATTAAGGCATTAGGTGGTTATTTCTTGTTTTAAACCACAACTCCCAGTGGATACCAAATTCACTATAGTGGCACTCTTCTCATAAGTTAAATACAAAGCACTGAGATTTTCACCAGCAACAACCCAGAACATAAATATAAAGATGGGACATATTTTCCTACCATCTGCCCGGAGTTTTTCCACTTCTCTGGGTCCCCAAAGAAGTGAAAAAACTCCGGGCAGATGGTAGGAAAATTGAATTTCCACATCCATGATGCCCCTCCCCATATTCTGTCCTGCCACAAACATGCAGAAGAAAATCTTCCCCCAACTCCAAATTTCTACACTGCAAAAAGTGAGAATGAGGGGGTCAACCAGCTTTCCCACAATGCTGGGTTCCTTGAGAGGAGACTTGTACTTGCTTTAACTCTCAGGAAGCATTGTAACTGCCTAAAGTGAGAAATATTACCAACGACAGACAGAGACAAAGAATAAAAGTAAAACTACCATCCCCAGCCCTGGAAACTCTGTAACTTGACCAAAGGAGATGCCAAATCAGAGTGGCTATTCAGCAGGACCACGATGTAGAAGGAACATTCATTCCCAAATCCTTTGGCCCAAATCCCTGGCCAGCCTTCCCACACTGCTGGGATAAACCCTTTGAGACCTCCCCAATTCCAGACAAGCAGCACTCTCATCATTTACTAGAGCTGAGGTCAACGAGGGCTTAAGGAGCCACCAAGAGGCCCCCTAAAAAAGCAGCAAACCAGTGATAAATACTTGCAATATATATCTATTTTTTTTAAAAAGCCAGAAAGAGAAAATGGGAATAAATAAGTAATTCTCCAAAGCAAAGGCATAGGTATATACCCACAAGAAACAACAGCAAACAAGGAACCATAACCTCCTCAAAAGAACAAACCAAAAACACCATGACTGACCATAGCAAGATGTTAATTCATGAGTTCTCAGAACAAGAATTCAAAATAACAGTTTTAAGGAAACTCAATGATCTCCAAGGTAGCACAAAAAAGAAATTCAGAAATTTACCAGATAAAGGTAACAACAAGATTAAAATAATTTTTTAAAACTCAAACAAATATTGGAACTGAGAAATACATTTGCTGAACTGAAGAACTCATTAGAGGCTCACAAGAGCAGAATGGACCAAGTAGAGGAAAAAAATTCAGTGAAATCTAAGATTGGCTATTTGAAAATACACAGAGGAGAAAAAAGAAGAAAGAATGAAAAGGAATAAAAATTACCTTCAAGATATAGAAAATTACTTTAAAGAACCAAATCTAAAAATTATTGATGTTCAAGAGAGAGCTGAGGAAAAGAAAGGGGTAGAAAGCTTATTCAAAGAAATAATAACAGAAAACTTTCCAAAACTTCTGAAAGATGCCAATATCCAGGTAAAAGAAATTCTGAGAACACCAAACAGATTCAACCCAAAGAAGACAACATAAGACATATAATAATGAAGCTCTCAAAGGTCAAGAACAAAGAGAGAATCCTAAAAGAAGCAAGAGAAAAGAAGCAAATAACATATTAAAAAACTCCAATTTGTCCAGCAACAGACTTTTTAATGAAAACAATACAGGTCAGAAGGCAGTAGAATGAGATTTTCAAAGTGCTGAAAGAAAACAACTTCCATTCAAGAATACAGTATCCATCAAAATTATCCTCCAAATATGAAGGAGATATAAAGTCTTCCCCAGAAAAAATAAAGCTGAGAGAATTCACAACTACCAGACCCATCTTATTTTTAAAAATGCCAAATGGATTTCTTCAATCTGAAAAAATAAAATAAAATAAAATAAAACACTAATATGCAAAATAAAAATAAAATTTTTCCAGGTATAAAACCCATGGTAAAATTAGGCACGTTAAGAAACTCAAAATATTGCAACTGTGGTGTGCAATTTGATCATAACTCTATTATCAAGTCCAAAGACAAATCTATCAAAAATAAAAATATTATGGCAAACTGTTAAGAGATTGGTAATATAAAATATGTAAATTGAGACAACTTAGTCAAAATGTGAGGGAGAAATTAAAGTGTAGAATTTTGTATGTCTGTGTGTGTGTGTGTGTGTGTTTCCTTTGTTTCTATTCTTTTATTTGGGATTAAAGATAAATTATCATCTCTTTAAAACAACTTGTTTTATCTATACAATGTTCTTTGTAAGCCTCATGGTAACCACATCACAAAAACATGTAATAGATTCATTAAAAGTCAAAAGCAATAAATCAGAACATATTATCATAAAAAAGTGCTTAACTACAAAGGAAAACAGTAAGAAAGAAAGAAAAGAAGGACTCAAAACAATCAGAAAACAGGCATCAAAATGCTCATAGTAAGATCTTATTTATTAACAATAACACTGAATGTAAATGGTCTCAATTCTTCAATTAAAAACCATAGAGTAGCTGAATGAATAGAGAAACAAGACTCAATGATATGCTGCTCTTAAGAAACCCACCCACTTTACCTCTAAAGACACACACAGCCTGAAAGTGAATGGAGTAGAAAAATATATTCCATGTAACTGAAAGCCAAAAAAGAGCAGGAGTAACTATACTTAGATAAAATAGACTATAAATCTAAGATTGCAAAAAAAGACAAAGAAAGTCACTATATAATAATAGAGGTCAATTCAGCAAGAGGATGTAGCAATTATAAATACCTGTGCATCCAATAACAGAACTCCCAAATTATATAAAGCAAACATTAACTAAAATATAGATCTCTAGGGAGAGATAAACTGTAATACAGTAACAGTAAGGGACTTTAAATGACACACAAAATTTAATAGGCCTATCTGGCATTTACAGAACATTTCACCCAACTGCTGCAGAATACACATTGTTTTCATCAATATATGGAGCATTCTTCAGAATAGACCATATCTTAGGCTACCAAACAAATCTGAACAAATGCAAAACATAGAAATCATATCAAGTATAATTTGTAACTTAAATAGAATAAAACCATAAATCAATTAACAAAAGGAAAACCTCAAAAAATACACAAACACATAGATGTTACCATGTTCCTAAACAACCAATGGGTCAATAAAGAAATTAAGAATGACACTTAAAAATTTCTTCAAACAAATTAAAATGGGAATACAACATACCAAAGTTTATGGAATATGGCAAAAGCATTAAGAAGACAATTTATAGCAATAAATGCTGATGTTAAGGAAAAAAGTAGAAATACTTCAAATAACCTAAAGATGAACCTCAAGGAACTACAAAAGGAAAAAGAAATCAAACCCAAAATAAGTAGAAGAAAAGAAATAATGAAGATTAAAGCAGAAATACATGATATTGAGACTAAGAAATGTGCAGAAAATCAACAAAGAAAAAGTCGATGTTTTGAAAAGATAAACAACATTGATAAGCCTTAGGACTAAGAAAAAAAGAGAAAAACCCAAATAAATTCAGAAGCTAAAAAGGAGAAATAACAACTGAGACCTCAGAATACAAAGAATCACTAGAGACTACTATGAACAACAATAGTCAACAAATTGGAATACCTACAAGAAATAGATAAATTCCTGGACACACTCAAGCTACCAAGACTGAACCATGGAGAAACAGAAAACATCAACAAACCTGTAATAAGTAACAAGATCAAGGTGTAATAGAAAGTCTCCCAAGAAAATTAAACCCAAGACTTGATGGTTTCACTGCTGAATTTTACTAAACATTTAAAGAAGATCTAATACCAATCCTACTCAAATGTTTCAAAAGTAGAAGAGAAGGGAATGCTTCCAAATGCATTCTACAAGGCCAGCATTACCTTGGTATCAAAACCAGACAGAGACACAGCAAAAAAAGAAAACTACACACCAATATGACTGAGGAACATAGATGTAAAAATCTGCAACAAAATACACATCAAACTCAATAACACATTTAAAGATCATTTATGGCTAGGTGCAGTGGCTCACATCTATAATCTCAACATTTTGGGAGGCTGAGGTAGGAGGATTACTTCCACCCTGGAGTTCAAGACAAGCCTGGGCAACAAAAGGAACATTAGCCAGGCGTGGTGGCACATACCTGAAGTTCCAGCTACTAGGGAGGCTGTGGGGAAAGGATTGCTTGAGCCCAGGAGGCCAAAGCTGCAGTGAGTCAAGACTACACCACTGCACTCCAGCCTGGGTGACTGAGTGAGACTTTGTCTCAAAAAAAAAAAGAATCAATCACCATGATCAAGTAAGAGCCATCATCCAAGGAACATAAAGATGGTTCAATGTCTACAAATCAATAAACATGATATATCATATTAAGAGAATCAAGAACAAAAGCCATGATTATTTCAATAGCTGCTGAAAAAGCATTTGATAGACTTCAACATCCTTTATGATAAAAACCCTCATCAAAACAGGTATAAATGGAACATACCTCAAAATTATAAAGGTCATCTACAACAAACCCACAGCTAACATTATACTGAATGGGGAAAAATTGAAAGTCTTTCCTCCAATGACTGGAACAAGACAAGGATGTCAACTTTCACCACTTTTATTAAACATAACACTGGAAGTCCTGACCAGAAAAATTAGGTAATTTTCTGGTAGAAATAAAGGAAATCCAAATGGTAAAGGAAGAAGTCAAATTATCCTTGTTCACAGATAATATAACCTTATACCTAGAAAAACCTAGAATCAACCCCCAAGAAAACTGTTAGAACTGACGAACAAATTCAATAAAATTGCAGGATACAAAATCAAAATGCAAAAATCAGAATCAATTATATACCATTTCACTGAACTGAAAAAGAAATCAAAAAAACAATTCCATTTAAAGCATAAACAGTGTTATGCTTAATAAAAGTGTTGTCCCACCTTTACACTGTTGATGGGAATGTAAACTAATACAACTGCTATGGAAAACAGTGTGGAGATATTGGGAGAACCCACTCCCGGTGTTTAACATGGGTTCTTTTCTATTTCCTAAGTGTCTTCAGATAGGTTGAGAAATAAAGGGAAAGAGCACTAGAGAGAGAAATTTAAAGCTAGGTGTTCAGGGGAGACATCACATGTCGGCAGGATCCATGATGCTCCCTGAGCCATAAAACCAGCAAGTTTTTATTAGCGATTTTCAAAAAGGCAGGGAGTGCATGAATAGGGTGTGGGTCACAGAGATACGTACTTCACAAGGTAATAAAATATCACAAAGCAAATGGAGGCAGGGCGAGATCACAGAACCACCAGAGGAGGAGAAATTAAAATTGCTAATGAAGTTTCAGGCAGGCTTTGTCATTGATAACATCTTATCAGGAAACAGGGTTTGAGAGCAGATAACCTGTCTGACCACAATTTATTAGGCAGGAATTTTCCTCCACCTAATAAGCCTGGGAGTGCTATAGGAGACCCGGGCTTATTTCATCCCTTTGGCTTCACCATAAAAGACGGGATGCCTTAAAAGGGGCCATCTATAAGCCTACCTTCAGGGTGCATTCTCTTTCTCAGGGATGTTCCTTGCTGAGAAAAAGAATTCAGCGATATCTCTGCTATTTGCTTATGAAAGAGAAGAAATATAGCTCTGTTCCATCCGGCTCACCAGTGGCCAGTTCAAAGTTACCTCTCTTGTTCCCTGAACATCGCTGTTATCCTGTTCTTTTTTAAGATGCCTAGATTTCATATTGTTCAAACACACATGCTCTACAAACAATTTATGCAGTTGATACAATCACAGGGTCCTGAGGCAACATTCATCCTCCTCAGTTTACAAAGAAGATGACAGGATTAAGAGATTAAAGTAAAGACAAGCATAGGAAAACACAAGGATATTCATTGGGGAAGTGATAAGTATCCATGAAATCTTCACAATTTATGTTCAGAGATTACAGTAAAGACAGATGTAAGAAATTATAAAAGTATTAATTTGAGGAACTAATAAATGTCCATGAAATCTTCATAATTTATGTTCTTCTGCCACGGCTTCAGTTGGTCCCTCCGTTTGGGGTCCCTGACTTCCCGCAGCATGGAGATTCCTTTAAAAATTACAAGTACGAAGATGGCCGAATAGGAACAGCTCCAGTCTCCAACTCCCAGCGTGAGCGACACAGAAGACCAGTGATTTCTGCATTTTCAACTGAGGTACTGGGGTCATCTCACTAGGGAGTGCTGGACAATCGGTGCTGGTCAGCTGCTGCAGCCTGACCAGTGACAGCTGAAGCAGGGTGAGGCATCGCCTCACCTGGGAAGCGCAAGGGGAAAGGGAGTCCCTTTTCCTAGCCAGGGGAACTGAGACACACAACACCTGGAAAATCGGGTAACTCCCACCCCAATACTGCACTGTAAGCAAACCGGCACACCAGGAGAATATATCCCACA
>NW_012116844.1:1276685-1278136 GCF_000951035.1 Colobus angolensis palliatus | reverse complement strand
AAAAAAAAAAAAAAACAAACCTTCAAATAGACAGTAGATCTACCATTTGATCCAGCAATCCCATGACTGGGTATCTACCCAGAGGAAAAGAAGTCATTATACAAAAAAGATATTTGCATTTGCATGTTTACAGCAGCACAATTTGCAACTGCAAAATATGGAACGAGCCCAAATGCCCATCAATCGATGAGTGGATAAAGAAAAAATATATATATAAATGCATATATACACACACACACACACACACCATAGAATACTACTCAGCCATTAAAAGGAATGAAATAATGTCATTCACAGCAACCTGGATGGATTTGGAGACCATTATTCTAAGTGAAGTAACTCAGGAATCGAAAACCAAACACCGCATGCTCTCACTCATAAGTGGGACCGAAGCTATGAGGATGCAAAGGCATAAGAATAATGAAATGGATGTTGGGGACTCAGGGGAAAGGATGCGAGGGGGGTGAGGGATAAGGAACTACATATTGGGTACAGAGTACACTCCTTGGGTGATGGGTACACCAAAATATCAGAAATCACCACTAAAGAACTTATTCGTGTAACCAAACACCTGTTCCCCAAAAACCTATCACAATTTAAAAAAAAAAAAGAAACGTGCTACATACACAAAAATGGAATATTATTCAGCCACTCAGTCATAGAAAGAATGGAATCCTGTCATTTGCAGCAACGGAGGTCATTATATTAAGTGAAACAAGCCAGACACAGAAAGACAAACACCCCATATTCTAATTTATAAGTGGAAGCTAAACAATGTGTACACATGGACTTAGAGTGAGGAATGACAGAAATCAGAGACTTGGAAGGGTCAGTGGGTGGGCAGGGAGGTAGATGATGAGACATTATTTAATGGGTATGTTAACATACGTTATTTGAGTGATGGAGATCTTAAAAGCCCTGACTTCACCACTATTAAGTCTATGCCTACAACAATATTCCACTTGTACCCCATAAATTTATATAAATAAAAAAATTAAAAATAAAAATAAAAATTAGAAATCTTGTGTTTGACATATTCCACAACCATTATTCTCTCCCCACCATCCTATTTCACCAATTGCCATGTTAAATTTCCTTCTCTGAAAACAGACGACCACTCAGATTTCTTGGTCACTATCCTTGCATGGATATAACAATTACTTCCACAGTTCTCCTTCACACATCTACATCATGATCAGAAATTCTTTAAGTAATTTATAACAAGAGAAGGTAAACTTATTCATTGACTACATTTCACATTTATATAGTATTAGAAATCAGACTTTAATATCTTTTAGAATACTGAAAGCTTAATTGAAGAGCGAAGCAGGAATGACGTGCAAGGCTGAGACAAGAATGGTGGTGGCAAGATGGCAAAATAGAAGTCTACACTGTTCGTCCCCTCTGTTAGAACACCAAATTTTTTTTTTTTTTTTTTTTTTTTTTTTTTT
>NW_012116844.1:1268189-1276411 GCF_000951035.1 Colobus angolensis palliatus | reverse complement strand
GCCAGGATGGTCTGGATCTCCTGACCTCGTGATCCGCCCGTCTCAGCCTCCCAAAGTGCTGGGATTACAGGCTTGAGCCACTGCGCCCGGCCTAGAACACCAAATTTTAACAACTATCTACACACAGGAAAGCACCACCACAAGAACCAAAAATCAGGCGAGCAATCACAGTACCTTGTTTTAACGTCAGATTGCCAAAAGAGGCATTGAGGAGGGCAGAAGGGACAGTATTAAATGCTGATGCTATTCATCCCCTATCACAGTGCAGCAGCCATGTGGGGTGGAGAGAGAATCTGTGCACTTTGGGGAGGTAGAGCACAACAGTGGGGGGACTTAACAATGAACCCAGAGCTGCCCTGTCACAGTAGAGAATAAAGCCATGCTGGGCTCAGCCAGCACCCACACATGGAGGGAGCATTTGGACCAGCTCTTGCCAGAGGGAAACTGACCATCCTAGTGGCCGAACTTGAGTTTCTTGGGAATCCTCAACACCATGGGCTGAAGGGCTCTGGGGTCCCAGGTGAACTTGAAAGGCAGTCTAGAACACAAGGACTCCAATTTATAGACTATTTGTAGGGTTAGGTTGGGCTTAAAGCCAGTGAACTTGGGAGGCATGTGACCTACAAAGATGCCACCTGGTAAGGCAAAGGGAATGCTTGTGCCAACCACCCCCCCCAACCCCAGGAAATGCAGCTTAGCAATGAAAGTGACTCCCTTCTGCTTAAAGAGAAGAAAGCAAAGAGTAAAGAGGACTTTGTCTTGCATCTTGGATACCAGGTCGGGTACAGTAGGATAGGGCACCAAGGAGAGTCATGAGGCCAACTATTCCAGGCCCTCGCTCCTGGACATTTCTAATCACACCCTGGGTCAAAAGGGAGCACTCTGCCTTGAAGTAAAGGACCCAGTACTAGAAGGACTCATCAACTGCTGACTAAAGAGCCCTGGACCTTGAATAACCACCAGTGGTATGCACGGAGTACACTGTGGGCCTGGGCTCTGAGACATGGGGGCTTCAAGGGTGACTCAGTACATTTCAAGCTATGGAAGCTATGATGAAAGACTCCTTCTGCTTGAGAAAATAAGGGGGAAACATAAAGGTGACTTTGTCCTGCATCCTAGGTATCAGCTCAGCCACAGTGGGGTAGAGCAACGAGCAGGCTCTTGGGGTCCCTGAGCCCAGGCTGAGACTTTTGGACCTGACCTGGGTCAGAGGGGAACCCACTTCCCTGAAGGGTGAGTCCCAGGCCTGCAAGCATTCACCACAAGCTGAAGGAAGAGCCCATGAGCTTTAAGTCAGCATCAATGGTGTGTACAGGCAGAAGCCCTCATGACCCAGTCGTGGTGGGGGCCACAGGGAGAGGCTCCTCTACCTATGCAAAGGCAAAGGAAGAGTGGGAAGAACTGTGTATCATGAGTTGAGTTTCAGCTTAGCCATAGCAGAAAACATCAGGTAAAATGCTAAGGTTTTTTACTCTCATCCCTGCCTCCCAGATAGCATCTCTGAACACACTTGGGGCTTGGGGGAACACACCACCCTGAAGGAAAGGGCCTTGGGAAAGGCCCAGTGCTGTGCTGGCTTCAAGTCTGACTGGGTGCAGTCCCAGTGGTAGTGACCACAGGGGTGCTTGAACAACACACCCCCAGTTCCAGATGGCTCAGCAGAGAGAGAGAGAAAGAGACTCTGTTCCTTTGAGAGAAAGTAAGGGAAAAGAAGAAAAGTCCCTGCCTGGTAATCCAGAGAATTCTGGATCTTATCCAAGACCATCAAGGTGATACCTCTAAGAGTCTACAAAAAACATAGCATTATTGGGCTTGGGGCCCCAGTGCCTTCAAATACGTAAAAAGTCTTCACAAGAAGGACGGCACAAACAAGTTCAGACTGTGAAGACTATAATAAATACCTAACTCTTCAAAATCTAGACCCTTATAAACATTTACAAGCTTCAACACCAACCAAGAAAACAACCTCACCAAATGAAACAAATAAGGCACCAAGAACCAATCCTGGAGAAACAGAGATATATGACTTTTCAGAAAGAGAATTCAAATAGCTGTTTTCAGAAAACTCAAATTCAAGATAATACAGAGCAGGAATTCTGAATTCTATCAGATAAATTTAACAAAGAGATTAAAATATTTAAAAAGAATCAAGCAGAAATTCCGGAGTTGAAAAATGCAACTGACATGCTGAAGAATGCATCAGACTCTCTTAATAGCAGAATTGATCAAGCAAGAGAAATAATTAGTGAGCTTAAAGACAGGCTATTTGTTTTTTCTTTTCTTTTCTTTTCTTTTTTTTATCATGCTTTAAGTTCTAGGGCACATGTGCACAACGTGCAGGTTTGTTACATAGGTATACGTGTGCCATGTTGATTTGCTACACCCATTAACTCGTCATTTACATTAGGTATTTCTCTAATGTTATCCCTCCCCCATCCCCCTATTTGAAAATACACAGACAGAGGAGACAAAAGAAAAACACACACACACACACACAATGAAGCACACATACAAGATCTAGAAAACAGTCCCATGGGGGCATTTTAAGAGTTATTGGCCTTGAACAGAAGAAGGAGATGGGTTAGAGAATTTATTCAAAGGGATACTATCAAACAACTTCCCAAACCTAGAGAAATATATCAACATTCCAGGACAAGGTTATAGACTAGCAAGAAAATATAACCCAAAGAAGACTACCTCAAGGTACTTAACAATCAGATTCCCAAAGATCAAGGATAAGGAAAGGATCCTAAAAGCAGCAAGAGAAAAGAAACAAATAACATACAACAGACCTCAAATGTGTCTGGCAGCAGACTTTTCAGTGGAAAACTTACAGGCCAGGAGAAAGTGGCATGCCATATTTAATAAGCTAAAGGAAAATACCTTTTACTCTAGAATAGTGTATCTGGCGAAAATATTCTTTAAGCATTGAGGAGAAATAAAGACCTTCCCATATAAACAAAAGTTGAGGGATTTCATCAACACCAGACCTGTCCCATAAGAGTTGCTAAAGGGAATTCTTTTATCTGAAAGGAAAGGATGTTAGCAAGCAATGAGAAATCATCTGAAGGTACAAAACTCACTGGTAATAGTAAGCACACAGGAAAACACAGAATGATGTAACACCGTCACTGTGGTGTGTAAACAACTACTGACTTAAACACTCAATGATAAAGCAAAAATAAAAACTACACCAGCTTTTTTCAAGACATAGTACAAAAAGAAAAAATCAATGAACGAGTGGATGAAATTAAAGTGAGAGTTTTTATGAGTTTTCTTTCCGTGTATATGTCTGTCCATGCAATCAGTGTTAAGTAGTCATCAGTTTAAAATCATGGGTTATAAGACAGTACTTGCAAGCCTCATGGTAACCTCAAATCAAAAAACATGCAAGGAATACACAAAAAATAAAAAGCAAGAAATTCAAACCACCAGACAAGTCACCTTCACTAAAAAAAAAGAAAGAAAGAAGAAAGATAAGACTGTAAAACAGGCTGGGCGCGGTGGCTCAAGCCTGTAATCCCAGCACTTTGGGAGGCCGAGACGGGTGGATCATGAGGTCAGGAGATCGAGACCATCCTGGCCAACACGGTGAAACCCCATCTCTACTAAAAAAAAAAAATACAAAAACTAGCCGGGCGAGGTGGCGGGCACCTGAAGTCCCAGCTCCTCGGGAGGCTGAGGCAGGAGAATGGCATAAACCCGGGAGGCAGAGCTTGCAGTGAGCTGAGATCTGGCCACTGCACTCCAGTCTGGGCGACAGAGCGAGACTCTGCCTCAAAAAAAAAAAAAAAGACTGCCGGGCGCGGTGGCTCAAGCCTGTAATCCCAGCACTTTGAGAGGCCGAGACGGGTGGATCACGAGGTCAGGAGATCGAGACCATCCTGGCTAACACGGTGAAACCCGGTCTCTACTAAAAAATGCAAAAAAAACTAGCCGGGCGAGGTGGCGGGCGCCTGTAGTCCCAGCTACTTGGGAGGCTGAGGCAGGAGAATGGTGTAAGCTCAGGAGGCGGAGCTTGCAGTGAGCTGAGATCCGGCCACTGCACTCCAGCCTGGGCGACAGAGCCAGACTCCATCTCAAAAAAAAAAAAAAAAAAAAGACTGTAAAACAACCAGAAAACAAATAACAAAATGGCAGGAGCAAGTCCCTATTTATCAATAATAACACTGAATGTAAATGGACTAAACTTTCTAATCAAAAGATGTGTGATGGCTGAATGGATTAAAAAAAAACAAGAACCAATAATCTGTTGCCTACAAGAAACACACTTTACCTATAAAGAGACACATAGATGGAAAATATAGTAATAGAAAAAAATACTCCATGCCAGTGGAAACCAAAAAAAAGCAGAAGTAACTGTACTTATACCAGACAAAATAGATTTCAACACAGAAACTGTAAGAAGAGACAAAAAAAGGTCATTATATAATGATAAAAGAGGTCAATTCAGCAAGAGGATATAATGATTGTAAATATATATGCAGCCAACACTGGAACACCCAGATATATAAAGCAAATATTATTAGCACTAAAGAGAAAGATAGATATCAATACAATAATAGTTGGAGACTTAAACACTCTATTTTTTTTTTTTTTTTTTTTGGAGATGGAGTCCCACTCTGTCACCCAGGCCTGAGTGCAGTAGTGTGATTGCGGCTCACTGCAACCTCTGCCTCCTAGGTTCAAGCAATTCTCCTGCGTTAGCCTCCCAGGTAGCTGTAACTACAGGCAACTGCCACCATGCCTGGCTAATTTTTTTGTATTTTTTAGTAGAGACAGGGTTTCACCATGTTATCCAGGCTGGTTTTGAACTCCTGAGCTCAGGCAATCCACCCTCCTCAATCTCCCAAAGTGCTAGGATTACAGGCATGAGCCACCATGCCCAGCCAAACACCCTACTTTTAGCATTGGAAAGATCTCTGGGACAGAAAATCAACAAAGAAACATCAAACTTAATCTGTACTATAGAATAAATGGAACTAATAGATATTTATAGAACATTTCATCCAATGGTTGCAGAATACACATTTTTCTCTGCAGTGCATGGATCATTTTCAACGATATACCATATGTTAGGTCACAAAACAAGTCTTAAAACATTCAAATAAAACTGAAATAATTCCAAGTGCCTTCCCTGACAATGAAATGAAACTACAAATCAATAACAAAAGGGATTTTGGAAACTATACAAACACATGGAAATCAAACAATATGCTTCTGAATGACCAGTGAGTCAATGAAGAAATTAAGAAGGGAACTGAAAAAAATCATGAAAGAAATAATAATGAAAACACAATATACCAAAACCTATGGGATACAGCAAAAACAGTACTAAGAGGAAACTTTATAGCTACAAGTGCCTACATCAAATAGAAAGAAAAATTTCACATAAATAACCTGATGAAGCAACATAAAAAACTAGAAAAGTAACAGCAAACCAAACCCAAAATTAGTAGAAGAAATAATAAAGATGAGAGGAAAAATAAATGAATTTGAGATTAAGAAAACAATACAAAGATCAATGTAACAAAAAGTTGGTGTTTCGAAAAGATAAATAAAATTGACAAACCTTTAGCCAGACTAAGAAAACAAGAGAAAGACTGAAATAAATAAAAATCAGATACAAAAAAGGAGATATTACAACTGATACCACAGAAATTCAAAGAATCATTAGTGGCTAACATGAACAACTATATGTCAATGAATTGAAAAATCTATAAGAAATAAATTTCTAGACGCATACAACCTACTAAAATTGAAACATGAAAAAAATCCAAAACCTGAACTGACCAACAAAAAGTAACGAGATCAGAGCCATAATAAAGAGTCTCCCAGTAAGGAAACCCCAGGACCCACTGGCTTAACCGCTGAATTCTACCAAACATTAAAAGAAATAATACCAAGAGGGGTGTGCCCAAGACGGCTGAATAGGAAGAGCTCCAGCCTCCAGCTCCCAGCGTCAGTGACACAGAAGATGGGCAATTTCTGCATTTTCAACTGAGGTACCGGGTTCATCTCACTGGGGCATGTCAGACAGTTGTTGCTGGTCTGCGGGTACAACCCTGCCAGCGAGACCTGAAGCAGGGCAAGGCATCACCTCACCTGGGAAGCGCAAGGGGGAAGGGAATCCCTTTTCCTAGCCAAAGGAAATTGAGACACACAACACCTGGAAAATCGGGTAACTCCCACCCTAATACTGCGCTTTACCAAGGGTCTTAGCAAATGGCACACCAGGAGATTATATCCCACACCTGGCCCAGAGGGTCCCACTCCCACGGAGCCTTCCTCATTGCTAGCACAGCAGTCTGAGATCTAACTGCAAGGCAGCAGCAAGGCTGGGGGAGGGGTGCCTGCCATTGCTGAGGCTTAAGTAGGTAAACAAAGCCACCTGGAAGCTTGAATTGGGTGGAGCCCACCACAGCTCAAGGATGCCTGCCTGCCTCTGTAGACTCCTCTTCTGGGGACATTGCATAGCTAAACAAAAAGCAGCAGAAACCTCAGCAGAGGTAAATGCCCCTGTCTGACAGCTTTGAAGAGACCAGTGGATCTCCCAGCACGGATGTTGAGATCTGAGAACAGACAGACTGCCTGCTCAAGTGGGTCCCTGACCCCTGAGTAGCCTAACTGGGAGACATCTCCCACTAGGTGCAGACCAACACCTTACACCTCACATGGCAGGGTACACCCCTGAGACGAAGCTTCCAGAGCAAGAATCAGACAGCAACACTCACTGTTCAACAATATTCTATCTTTAGATACCCAGGCAAACAGGGTCTGGAGTGGACCTCAAGCAAACTCCAACAGACCTACAGCTGAGGGTCTTGACTGTTAGAAGGAAAACTAACAAAAAGAAAGGACGTCCACACAAAAACCCCATCAGTACATCAACATCATCAAAGACCAAAGGCAGATAAAACCACAAAGATGGAGAAAAAGCAGTGCAGAAAAGCTGGAAATTCAAAAAATAAGAGCGCATCTCCCCCTCCAAAGGAACACAGCTCATCGCCAGCAACGGAACAAAGCTGGATGGAGAATGACTTTGACAAGTTGAGAGAAGAAGGCTTCAGTCAATCAAACTTCTCAGAGCTAACGGAGGAACTACATAACCAGCGCAAAGAAACTAAAATCCTTGAAAAAAGAATGGATGAGTGGATAACTAGAATAATCAATGCAGAGAAGACCTTAAAAGAACTGATAGAGATGAAAACCATAACACGAGAACTATGCGACAAATGCACAAGCTTCAGTAACTGACTCGATCAACTGGAAGAAAGAGTATCAGTGATTGAAGATCAAACTAATGAAATGAAGTGAGAAGAGAAGTGTAGAGAAAAAAGAGTAAAAAGAAATGAACAAAGCCTCCAAGACATACGGGATTATGTGAAAAGACCAAATCTACGTCTGATTGGTGTGCTTGAAAGTGATGGGGAGAATAGAACCAAGTTGGAAAACACTCTGCAGGATACTATCCAGTAGAACTTCCCCAAACTAGCAAGGCAGGCCAACATTCAAATTCAGGAAATACAGAGAACACCACAAAGGTATTCCTCGAGAAGAGCAACTCCAAGACACATAATTGTCAGATTCACCAAAGTTGAAATGAAGGAAAAAATGTTAAGGGCAGCCAGAGAGAAAGGTTGGGTTACCCACAAACGGAAGCCCATCAGACTAACAGCGGATCTCTTGGCAGAAAATCTACAAGCCAGAAGAGAGTGGTGGTCTATATTCAACATTCTTAAAGAAAAGAATTTTCAACCCAGAATTTCATATCCAGCCAAACTAAGTTTCATAAGTGAAGGAGAAGTAAAATCTTTTACATACAAGCAAATGCTTAGAGATTTTGTCACCACCAGGCCTGCCTTACAAGAGATCCTGAAGGAAGCACTAAACATGGAAAGGAATAACCAGTACCAGCCATTGCAAAAACATGCCAAAATGTAAAGACCATCGATGCTAGGAAGAATCTTCATCAACTAACAAGCAAAATAATCAGCTGATATCAAAATGAAAGGATCAAGTTCACACATAAAATATTAACCTTAAATGTAAACGGACTAAACGGTCCAATTAAAAGACACAGACTGGCAAATTGGATAAAGAGTCAAGAACCATCAGTCTGCTGTATTCAGGAGACCCATCTCACGTGCAGAGATACACATAGGCTCAAAATGAAGGGATGGAGGAAGATTTACCAAGCAAATGGAAAACAAAAAAAAAGC
>NW_012116844.1:1263393-1263954 GCF_000951035.1 Colobus angolensis palliatus | reverse complement strand
ACAAACTACCATCAGAGAATACTATAAACACCTCTACGCAAATAAACTAGAAAACCTAGAAGAAATGGATAATTTCCTGGACACTTACACTTTCCCAAGACTAAACCAGGAAGAAGTTAAATCCCTGAATAGACGAATAGCAGGCTCTGAAATTGAGGCAATAATTAATAGTCTACCAGCCAAAAAAAGTCCAGGACCAGACGGATTCACAGCCAAATTCTACCACAGGTACAAGGAGGAGTTGATACCATTCCTTCTGAAACTATTTCAATCAATAGAAAAAGAGGGAATCCTCCCTAACTCATTTTACGAAGCCAACATCATCCTGATACCAAAGCCTGACAGAGATGCTACAAAAAAAGAGAATTTTAGACCAATATCTCTGATGAACATCGATGCAAAAATTCTCAATAAAATACTGGCAAACAGAATCCAGCAGCGTATCCACCATGAACAAGTGGGCTTCATCCCTGGGATGCAAGGCTGGTTCAACATTCGCAAATCAATAAATGTAATCCAGCATAGAAACAGAACAAAGACAAAAAACCACTTGATTATCTC
>NW_012116844.1:1244313-1258113 GCF_000951035.1 Colobus angolensis palliatus | reverse complement strand
CACATGTATACATATGTAACAAACCTGCACGTTGTGCACATGTACCCTAGAACTTAAAGTATAATAAAAAAAAAAAAGAAATAACACCAACCCTATTAAAACCATCCCAAAAAGACAAGAGGAGGGAATACTTCCAAATTCATTCTACAAGACCAGTATTACCCTGATACCAAACCTAGACAAAAGCTCTTCAAAAGAGAGGCCTATATGCCAATATTTGGGTGACTATTGATTTAAGAATTCTCAACAAAACACTAATAAAACACATTCAACAATACATTAAAAGGATCATTCATCATCACCAAGTGGGATTCACAATATGTAAATCAATCAATGTGATACATCATATTAACAGATTGAAAGACAAAAACCATGTGATCATTTCAATTGATGCTGAAAATGCATTTGATAAAGTTCAATATCCCTTCATGAAAAAAACCCTCTAAAAACTGGCTACAGAAGAAACATACCTCAACCATAATAAAAACCACATATGACAAACCCACAGCCAGTTTCACTCTGAATGGGAAAAAACTGAAAGCCTTTTCTCTAAGATCTGGAATATGATAAGAATGTCTACTGTCATGACTGTTGTTCAGCATAGTACTGGAAGTTCTCACTAGAGCAATCAGATAAGAGAAAGAAATAAAGGGCATCCAAATTGGAAAGGAACAATTCAAATTATCCTTGTTTGCAGATGGTATGATCTTATATTTGGAAAAATCTAAAGACTGGACCAAAAGAAAAAAAAAAAAAAACTCTTGGAACTGATAAATTCAGTAAAGTTACAGGATACAAATTAAAATACAAAAATCAGTAACATTTCTATATACCAACAGTGAATAATCTGAAACAGAAATCAAACAACTAATCCTATTTACAAGAGCCACAAATTAAACACCTAGGTTTTAACCAAAGAAGTGAAAGATCTCTACAAGGATAACTATAAAACACTGATGAAAGAAATTGAAGAGGATACAGAAAAATGGAGAGATATTCCATGTTCATAGATGGGAAGAATCAATATTATTAAAATGTCCATACTACCCAAAGCAACGTACAAATTCATTGTAATCCCTATCAAAAGATCAATGATAGTCTTCACAGAAATAGAAAACAAATCCTAACATTTATATAAAATCACAAAAGCCCCAGAATAGCCAAAGCTATCCTGAGCAAAAGAAATGAAACTGGAGAAATTATATTATTTGACTTTAAATTGTAGTACAGAGCTACAGTAAACAAAACAACATGGTAGTTGCATAAAAGCCAACACATAGACCAAAGGAACAGAAAAGAACCCAGAAAAAATTCCACACACCTATAGTGAACTCATTTTCAACAAAGGTGCCAAGAACATACAGTGGGGGAAAAGACAGTCTCTTCAATAAATGTTGCTGGGAAACTGGATATCTATATGCAGATGAATGAATCTTGAACCCTATCTCTCACCTTACACAAAAATCATATCAAAATGGATTAAAGACTTAAATCTATGACCTCAATCTATGAGACTACTCCAAGAAAACATTGGAGAAACTCTCTAGCACATTGATCCGTGCAAAAATTTCTTGAGTAATACTCCACAAGTAACGGTAACCAAAAAATAAATGGACCCATGGGATAACATCAAGTTAAACAGCTTCTGCACAGCAAAGAAAACAATCTAGAAAAATGAGAAAAAAAAATTTCCAAACTACCCATCTGACGGGAGATTAACAATCAGAATATAAAAGGAGCTCAAATAACCCTATAGGAAAAAAATATCTAATAATCCAATTTAAAAATGGATAAAAGATTTGAATAGATATTTCTCAAAACAAGACATACAAATGGCAAACAGGTATGTGAAAAGGTCCTCAACATCACTGATCATCTAAGAAATGCAAATCAAAACTACAATGAAATATCATCATGCCCCAGTTAAAATGACTTTTATCAAAAAGCCAGGTAATAACAAATGCTGGAGATGATGTGGAGAAAAGGGAACCCTCGTACACTGTTGGTGAGAATGTGAATTAGTAAAACCACTATGGAAAACAGTTTGGGGGTTGCTCAAAAAACTAAAAATAGAGCTACCATACAATCCAGCAATCCTACTGATATGTATAGATCCCATAAAAAAGGAAATCAGTATATCAAAGAGATATCTGCACTCCCATGTTAGTTGCAGGTCTGTTTTCAGTAGTCAAGATTTGGAAGCAACCTCTGTGTCCATCAACATACGACTGGGAAAAGAAAATGTAATACTTATACACAATGTAATACTATTTAGTCATAAAAAAGGAGATTGTATCATTTGCAACAACATAGATGGAACTGGAAGTCATTATGTTAAATGAAATAGGCCAGGCACAGAAAGACAAACATTGCATGTTTTCACTATTTGTTGGGGCTAAAAATCAAAACAATTGAACTCACGGAGATAGAGAATAGAAGGATGGTTACCAGAGGCTTGGAGTGTGAGCAGGGGGTGGGGATGGTTAATGGGTACAAAAAATATAGTTGTAAAGAATGAGTAAGACCTAGTATTTGATAGCACAACAGGGGGACTATAGTCAATAGTGATTTAATTGTACATTTAAGAATAACTAAAAAAGTATAATTGGATTATTTGCAACGCAAAGGATAAGTGCTTAAAGAAATGGATACCCAATTGTCCATGATGTGATTATTACACATTGTATGCCTGTACTAAAATATCTCATGTACCCTATAAATATATACACCTACTATGTACCCACAAAAATAAAGAAAGTTTTTAAATGTTTTAAAGAATGGGTAAGATATAACCTACCATATGAGCACCAAAGTTTCCATGCATTAAACAAGAAAACCTTGTTGTATCCTAGATCACATATTGAAGTTCATGCAAAAATCATTGCTCTCTAGAGCAGAATTAGAGACAAAACACCTAAAGAAACAACACAAGGAAGCAAAACCAGAAACTGGTGCAACATCCTCAAGTCATCTAAGAAGCTCCAGTGTTTTTTCAACGTGGCTCTAACAGTATGTGATTAGCATGCTGCAAAATTCTCACACTTGGTCAGACTACTCAGTTCTTCAACATGACAATTTACTATTTTTAGTTATTTTGTTCCAATGTTCTATTCCTACTTGGCATGATACCTAAAGGAAAACTATTCCTAAATCGAACATATATGACAGCGCTGATCTTATATTTGACACCTGTGTAAGACTGCTGCTTCTCTAACTGATCAAATAGCAAATCTCCCATATGATTTCTGCTTCCTCCCCTAGTAAGGAAGAAATATCAAGCAACCAACATTACTGAATTTAGTATTTTTCCTCAACCATATATCTTAAGTTTTTAAGTGGTTAATAAAAGTTCACTTTTAATGTATTTGACTTTATTGTCTATAGTTTGAATTTGTAAGCTCTCTAACGATGGCAAAGAGAACAATAAAATACAAGAGGAAACAAATTTTCCTTTACCCTTGCATTTCTATTTCTATTTACTCTATTTGGTATAATGAACTGGGATACACACATTACGTAACTGTAGAAAATACCACGAAATGCATTTACAATATATTTGAAAACTAATTTACTGCTAGTTTAATAAAGGTAAATATTTGGCCTAGAAATGTCTTTTCAGGGCCGGGCGCGGTGGCTCAAGCCTGTAATCCCAGCACTTTGGGAGGCCGAGACGGGCGGATCACGAGGTCAGGAGATCGAGACCATCCTGGCTAACACGGTGAAACCCCGTCTCTACTAAAAAATACAAAAAAACTAGCTGGGCGAGGTGGCGGGCGCCTGTAGTCCCAGCTACTTGGGAGGCTGAGGCAGGAGAATGGCGTAAACCCGGGAGGCGGAGCTTCAGTGAGCTGAGATCCGGCCACTGCACTCCAGCCTGGGCGACAGAGCGAGACTCCGTCTAAAAAAAAAAAAAAAAAAAAGAAATGTCTTTTCAGATGTTTACATTTTATCTGTTTTTTTCATGGCATCCTTTTGGTTTTGACACCTAATATGATAATTTAGAATATGGCATAATTTTATTTTTTAAAGCATAGCTGCTACGAATTATTAATATTAAAAACATATTATATAACATTTAAATATCTCTTTGATTTCTATCCTAACATAATAACTCATCAGGTATATGCCATTTTCAAACACTAAAATTTTTCCAACCTCTGTGTCCTTCAACTTTTGTAGTTCATTTTCCAGCACCAACTTCTCTTCTGATAACAACTGAAAATCACGTTGTATCTGTTTGTATTCCTAAAAACAAATAATTTTAGTAATAATGAAGAGTAAAACTCTCAATGTAGAAAGGTTAACTCATGACAAGAATGAAACATTGATATCAGTATGTACAGTGAGACAAGAATTGGAGCTGAAAGACATAAAAGAGCTACAAGTGTCAAGGACTGGAACTATTCAGATGACTGTAGGACATTACAGTTTAGTATTTCAGAAGTGAATTATTTCTGAGTGATAATGAGAGTAAAATGAACAAAACAGACAAGGCTTTCCAGTTCACATATGCATAAAAATATTTCAAATAAACTAAGTAAGCATTGGAGCTTTATATAGGATTATGTATCCTGACAATTTCTAGAATCTGTTAAGAACTCAAGGACAAAGTGTAATTTCAAATTGAGAGTACTATACTTACAGCATTTAACAAAACTTGATCATTTACAGCTCTGAAAAATAAACCAAAAAAGTATGTTTATAATTGTACATTTATATTTTAATTTATGTAACACACATATTTTCTTTGTAAAGATTTTAATACAAATGAAGTTTAATGGACACTTTGATTACAACTTCATAAATTTAATACTCTACCTAGAAATATAATTGAATCACTGTTACCTTTCCAGGACTTGTTCTATGATTTTACACAATACTGCATGTACCTTTTCCATTCTGTAATTTTTATTAGTGGGTTGGATTTCAGTTTTCTTTTTCACATAAATGATATCACTGTATATATTGTTCTCAACTTACTTTTTCACTTAACATAAAGTCTGAGATTTCTTCATATCCATAAACATAGATCTTTCTCAGTTTTTTTAAGTGCTAATGATTATTCCACAGCAGGAGTTGGCAAACATTTTTTGCAAAGAACGCGATAGTAAGTATTTTAGATTCTGCAAGCCTGATGGTCTCTGTCACTATTACTCAATGGGTATGGCTGTATTCCAATTAAATTTTATTTACAAAAATAAGTTTCACGTTAGGTTTGACATTGTTCCACAGTTTGCTGACACAGTTTGATGACACTGTTCCAGAGTATGGATAAACCATAGATTATTTGGGCCACAGTTTGCTGACATTGTTCCATAGTATGGATAAACCATAGATTATTTTTGACAAGAGTTATTCATTTATTAAATCAGAATTTATAACAGCTCTATTTAGGTATAATTAATATATCATACAGTGCACATTTTAAAGTACACATTTCAATTTCCTTTAATATATTCACCAACTTGAGCAATCATCACCACTATCTAATTTTACTACATCTTATTTACCCCACAAAGGAACCCCAGGCACATTAGTAGTCACTCCTAATTCCTCTTTGCAAATACCCAGCCAGTAACATACTTTATCTCTCTAGATTTGCCTATTCTGGATATTTGACACAAATAGAAGCATATAGTATCTGGTCTTTTGAAACTGGCTTCTTACATTTAGGAATGTGTTTTCGAGGTTCTTCCCTATTATAGCACGTTATTACTTTGTTCCTTTTTACTGTCAAATAACATTCCATTATAAGGATATTCCACATTTTATTTATCAATCACTTTAAGGACATTTTGTTTGTTTCAACTTTTCTGCCATTATGAATAATGCTATTATGAACATTTATGTACAAGTTGTTGTGTGAACAGGTGTTTTCATTTATGTCATGCGTAAACCTAGAAACAGAATTTCTGAATCATATGCAGACTCTGTATTTAACATTTTGAGGAACCAGCAAACTGTTTTCTAAAGCAGATACATAACTTAAATTCCTATTAGTAATGTATGAGGTTCCCAATTTCTCTACATACTTGCCAAAAAATCATTGCCTTGTCTATTTGATTATAGCCATCCTAGGGCGTGTAAAGTGGTATCTCATTGTAGTTTTGTTTTGCAATTAAAACTAGTGACAGCCAGGCCCGGTGGCTCATGCATGCAATCCCAGCACTTTGGGAGGCCGAGGCAGGAAGATCAACTGAGGTCAGGAGTTTGAGACCAGCCTGGCCAACATGGTGAAAACCCATCTCTACGAAAAATACAAAAATTAGCCGGGCATGGCGGCAGGTGCCTGTAGTCCCAGCATCCTGGGAGGCTGAGGCACAAGAATTGCTTGAACCCGGGAGGTGGAAGTTGCAGGGAGCTGAGATCATGTCACTGCACTCCAGCATGGATGACACAGCAAGACTCTGTCAAAAAAAAAAAAAAAACACAAAAAACAAAAAAACCTAGCAGCTAACAATGTTAAGTATCTTTTCATGTGATTATTGGGCATTTCTATATCTTCTTTGGGGAACTACCTATTCAGATACTTTGCCTATTTTTAATGGAATTATTTATCTTTTTTTTATTGAGGTGTAAGAGTTCTTTGTATGTTCTACTAAGTACCTTAGCAGATATATGATTTGTGAATATTTTTCACATCTATGAGCAGTTTATTTCATGTTTTTTGATAGTATCATTTGCAGCACAAAAGTTTTTAATTTTGATAAAGTTTATCTATTTTTTCTTTTGTTGATTGTACTTCTGATGTCAAATCTAAGAAACCACTGCCTAACCCAATGTCACAAAGATTTACTCCTATGTTTCTTCTAAAATGCCTACAGTTTTACCTCGTAAATTTAGGTCTTTGATAATTTGACTTTAGTGAATGGCAAAAATAAGTAATCCAGCCTGGTTCTTTTACATGTGGATAACCAGTTGCCCAAGTACCATTTATTATAAATTAAAGACTTTTCTTTCCCCCATTGAATCATCTTACCTTGAAAATCATTTGTTCATAAATGTAAGGGTTTATTTGTGGACTTTCAATTCCATTCCATTGCTCTATATGTCTAGTCATATAGCCACATGTCTAGCCTTATGCCAGTAACATTTTGCCTTGGTTACTGTAGCTTTGTATTAAGTTTTAAAATCAGTTAAGTGTGAGTCTTCTAACTTTGTTCTTAAGATTACTTTTGCTATTCTAGCTTCCTTGAACTTCCACATGAGTTTTAGAATCAGCTTGTCAGTTCTGAAAAAATGTCAGCTGGAATTTTGAAAGTAATTACATTGAATCTGTAGGACAATTTGGGAAGTATTGCTACCTTAAGATTATTAAAGACAGGTATGGTGGCTCACGCCTGTAATCACAGAACTTTGGGAGGCCAAGGCAGGAGGATCACTTGAAGCCAGGAGTTTTAAGACAAGCCTAGGCAACACAGCAAGACCCTGTCCCTACAAAAAAATTTTTTTTACATTGCCAGGCATGGTGGTGCATGCCTATAGTCCTAGCTGCTTAGAAGGCTAAGGTAGGAAGATGCCTTGGGCCTAGGAGTTAGCAGCTGAAGTAAGCTATGATTGCATCACTGCACTCCAGTCTGGGTGACAGAGTGAAACCCTGTCTCTAAAAAATAAAATAAAAAATATTAAGTTTAACAGTCTATGAAGATGAGATATCTATTCATTTCTGTAGGTGTTGTTTAAGTTCTTTCAATTATGTTTTGTAGTTTCAGTGTCCAAGTCTTGCATTTCTTTTTTTAAATTCAGTCATGATCTCTTTGGTGCTATTATAAATTGAATTGTTTTCTTTATTTCACTTTTGAAATGTTCATAGTGTATTCATTTCCTACGGCTTTAGTAATAAAGGACCGCATATGGGTGATTTAAGACAACAAGAATTTATTTTCTCACAGCCTGGTGACTTGAAATTCAAAATTAAAGTGTTGGCACAGCCATGCTCCCTCTGAAATATCTAGGGAAGGAATCTACCGTGCCTATTCTAGCCACTGTTAGTCCCTGGTATTCTTTGGATTGTGGCACAATAAACCCAATCTCTGCCTCCATCTTTACATTAGCAGTCTTTTCCTCCATGTTTATCTGTCTTCTCCAATTCCTATAAGGACACTAGTCACGTTAGATTAAGGGCCCATTCTACTCCAGTATGACCTCATCTCAACTAATAATATTGGCAATAACCCTGTTTCCAAATAGGGTCACCCTAAGGTAGCAGGGGGTGAGAACTTCAACTTATCTTTTGAGGGGATACAATTCAACCCATAACAGCTAGTGTATAGAAATACAAATTGTTGGCTGGGCACGGTGGCTCACGCCTGTAATCCCAGCACTTTGGGAGGCCGAGGCGGGAGGATCATGAGGTCAGGAGATCGAGACCACCCTGGCTAACACGGTGAAACCCCGTCTCCGCTAAAAATGCAAAAAATTAGCCAGGCGTGGCGGCGGGCGCCTGTAGTCCCAGCTACTTGGGAGGCTGAGGCAGGAGAATGGCGTGAATCCCGGAGGCGGAGCTTGCAGTGAGCCGAGATCTCGACACTGCACTCCAGCCTGGGCGACAGAGCAAGACTCCGTCTCAAAAAACACAAACAAAAAAAAAGAAATACAAATTGTTTTTGTTTATCAATCTTATATATTGCAGCCTTGATGAATTCATTCCTTACGTCCAATAGGTTTTACCAGAACTCAGGATGTTTTAATATCTAAAATCATGTCATTTACAAATGGAGGTAGTTTTACTTCTTCCTCACCAGTGCAGACACTTTTATTTCCCTTTCTTCCATAATTGCCCTTGCTAGAACCTCTACTATAATGATGAATAGAAGTGAATGCCTTGTCTTTTTTGTGATCATAGGGAGAAATTATTCATTCTTCACCTCTGAGTATGATGTTGAATGGGTTTGCAAATGGCCTTTATCAGGTTAAGGAAGTTTCCTTCTATTCCTGGTTTGTAGAATTTTTATCATAAAACGATGTTGAATTTTGTCAAGTGCATTTACTGAATCTAGTGAACTGATGTGATTTTTTTCTCCTTTATTTAATCAATATTACATATTATGTAAATTGATACCTGCATTTTAAATCAACCTTGCATTCCTAAAATAAATCCCCCATGTTCATCATATGTAGTCTTTTTTATACGTTGTTGGATTCAGTTTGCTAGTATTTTGGTGAGGATTTTTGTGTTCATATTCATAACACGTATTTATCTTCTTAAATCTATTTATTTTCCTGTGATTGTCTAATTTTGGTATCAGAGTAACACTAATCTCACAATGAATTGAGAAGTGTGAACTCTTTTATCTTTTGGAAGAGTTTGTACAGGCCTGGTATTAATTCTTCTTTAAATATTTGACAGGATTAGAAAGTGAAGTCATCTGGCCTAAGCATTCCTTGGTGGGAATATGTTAATTACTAATTAAATCTTTTCACTACTTATAAGTCCAGCCACATGTTCTTGTTCTTCTTGATACAGTTTAGTTTGGGTCTTTCTAGAAATATATATCATCTCAGTTATCTAATTTGTTGTCATATAGTTATTCATAGTATTCCTTTATCATTCATTTACCATAGATTATTGAGCCATACTCCTACTAACAAAAACAGGTTCTTTCTAGTTTTGCTGACATCACACTGATGCAAAAAATTCCTTTTATATGCTTTCTTGAGCATATTGTACTCCTTTCTCGAGGGTAGATAAAAACAGATTTGCGATATAACATGGCATACACTTTTGTTATTACTAAACTGTGCTAAATTGTCCTCAGAAGTGGGAAATTTCTATTACACTAACATTGTAACAGTATTCATTCCACTACCTCTCTGCCAATAGTTGATATTAGAAAACTTCTAAATTTTGTAGACAAAAAAGTCATGGCTTTGTCTTACATCTTCCCTGATCACAGTGAGACTGAGCATCTCTTAAAACGTTTATTGGCCAATTTTTTTGTCTTTTCCTTAGTTACCTCTTTATATACTTTGCCTATTTTTCTTAGTGTTTTTAGGGAGTTATAGAGTCTTATTACTACTCCTTTTTTCTATTGTATGTGCACAAATCTTTTCTCCCAGTCTATTGCTTACATTTTAACTTTGCTTCAATTTTGAATGAGGTGTTTTTAGTTTTGAGAGTTGAATTCCCTCCCTTTTTATGGTTTTATTTTCTTACCTTTAGGTCTGTAATCAATATTAGCTTTCTAAATGATGTGAATTCAGAATCTGTCATTACTTTTTAACCACATGGATGCCTTTACCTTGCCGATGCCCTACCTAATCACTAAAATTCATTCACGAATGTGAATTTGCCATGTTAGAATTATTGTGATTCCAATTCTGACATAAGGTAACTATTTGTGATGCATGCAGTTGGGCTAAAGACACTTTGAAAGGCAAAACAGCCTATTACCCTCACTTGTAATGTCTATGCCTCCCTAGAAAAATGTCATGATGTAATTCTTAACAGGACTGCTTTCCTGTCCAGACCACATGATTCAGGTAATGTACATTGTTCTTATCTAACTTAACAACTTCATCTCTAAGACTGGACACTAGTTCTAAGCATTCTGTTCACCAAAAAGGAATCATATCTTCACAAGCCATCCTACAAATCAATATCTAATTGAGATCTCAATTTGTCCCACAATTACAGAAGAATTTCAAGGCCCTCTAGGTCTATGCCTATTTATTTATTTATCATTATGCACAGGTGAACAGCTAGACAATGCACTGACAATATCCTGAAGAATATGTCTATTAGCTCCCCCAAAGACCAGAATGATTGTCCTATCCTGCTACTATGTAAATTTATGCATAATAATTTAATAAAGTCCTAGTTTCTATATTTTATCCTGTACTTTTAAATCATTTTATTGGTATGTAATTACTATATAAAAAGCTATACATTTTTATTGTATCCATCCCAATGAATTGGGGATATGAATATACCCATGAAATTATCATCATCTAGGCCACAAAGAGATCTTCACCTCCAAATGTTTCCTTCTGCCCTCATTAATATCATAATTGTTTGTCATGGTTTCTGCTGATGCCATTGTTATTAAGAAAAATTAACAAAACACCTACCCTCTTAGAAAATTTTAAGTATACAATGCAGTATTGTTCACTATGGGGATTCTGTTATATAATAGATCTACAAACCTTATTTATCTTGGAAAACCGAAACTTGTGCATTTTAGGCTACACCTTTTCAGCTCCTAAATTATTTTGCTTTCTGTGCCTGGATTCTTTCACCTAACATAATGCCTTCTAGGTCCATCCATGTTGTCACAAATGGAAGGATTTTCTAATTTCTTAAGAGTGAATAATATTCTGTTGTATGCATAGGTACATTATATCCATTCATCCATTCTGGATACTTAAGTTGTTTCCATATTTTGGCTACTGCAATGAACATGGGAGTGCAGATATCCCCCTGACATATTGATTTAAATTCCTTTGGATACATACCCAGAAGTGGCATTTATGGGTCATATGGTAGTTCTATTTTAAATTTTTATGCACTTCCATACTGTTTTCCATAATGGCTCTACCAATTTACATTCCCACCAGTAGTGTTGAAGGGTTCCCTTTTCTCCACATCCTTGCCAAGAATTGTTATATCATTTTTTCTTAATAACAGCCAACCTAACAAGTATGATGTATTATTTCATTCTGATTTTGATTTACATTTCTCTGATGATTGGTGATATACAGTACCTTTTCCTATACCCATTGTATATTTGTATGTCTTCTTTGGAAAAATATCTATTCAAGTCCTTTAATTACTTTTTATCTTCTATTCAGTTGTATGAGTCCCTTGTACATTTTTTATATTAACCCATTATTATCAGATGTATAGTTTGGAAATATTTTCTCCTATTCTATATTTTTCCATTTCATTTTATTATTTCCTTTTTTAGGCAGGACTTTTAAATTTGATGTAATCTCAGTTGTTTATTTTTGCTTTTTTGCCTGTTTTTTGGTGTAACATTCAAAAAAATCATTCCCCAGACCAATGTCACAGAGTTTATGTCCTATGATTTCATCAAGGAGTTTTACGGTTTCAGGTCATACAGGTAAGTTTTTAATGCATTTTGAATTGATTTTGTGCATGGCATGAAAATCCAATATCATTCTTTTGCATATAGACATCCACTTTTCTCAGTATCATTTGTTGAAGACACTATCCTTTCCCCATTGCTTATTTCTGACACTCTTGTTGAAGATCACTTGTCTATATGCTTGGGTTTGTTTCTGTGCTTGCTAATCTGTTTCATGGCTCTATATGTCTGATTTTATGCCAGTACCATACAGAATTAATTACTGTAGCTTTAAAACATAATTTGAAATCAGAAAGTAAGGGCCAGGTGCAGTGGCTCGGGCCTGTAATCCCAACACTTTGGGAAGCTGAGGCAGGCGGATCATCTGAGGCTACTCAGGAGGCTGAGGCAGGAGAATCACTCAAACCTGAAAGGTGGAGGTTGCAGTAAGCCGAGATCACCCCACTGCAGTCCAGCCTGGACGACAGAGCGAGACTCCATTCAAAAAAAAAAAAATGCCAGGCACAGTGGCTCACGCCTGTAATCCTAGCACTTTTGGAGGCCAAGGTGGGAAGATCACTTGAGGTCAGGAGTTCAAAACAGGCCTGGCCAACATGGTAAAACCCCGTCTCTACTAAAAATACAAAAAGTTAGCCAGGCATGGTGGCAGGCATTTGTAATCCCAGCTACTTGGGAGGCTGAGGCAGGAGAATTGCTTGAACCTGGGAGGAGGAGGTTGCAGTGAGCTGAGATCGCACCACTGCACTCCAGCCTGGATGACAGAGTGAGGCTCCGTCTCCAAAAAAAAAAAGAAAGTAATGTGCTTCCAGCCTTATTACTCTTGCTAAAATTTGCTTTGGCTATTCAAGGCCTTTTGAAGTTGCATATGAATTTTAGGATTTGTTTTATGTCTGTGAAAAATGTCGTTGGTATTTTCATAGGATTCACACAGAATCTGTAGATCACTTTGGGTACATGGACTTAATTATAACAGTATTAACTCTTCTAATCCGTGAACATACGATATTGTCCCATTTCTTTGTGTCTTCTTCAATATATCTTATATATTTTATAGTGTTCTGCATGCAAATCTTTTACTTTCTTGGTTAAATTTATTCTTAAATAGTTCATTTCTTTTCATGCTACTCTAAATGTTTTCTTCTTCACAGTTATTGTTAGTGTGTAGAAACACAACTGATTTGGGGATTTGGGGATTTGATTTTGTAACCTGCAACTTTACTGAATTCATTTATTAGTTCTAAGAGTTTTGGGAGTGGCACCATTCTATATTTGATGGGGGTAGGGGAGGCATCCTTAGGGTTTTCTATATATGAACTCATGTCATCTAGAAACACATGATTTTACTTCTTCTGTTCTGATTTGGATACCTTTAATTTCTTTTTCTTGACTAATTGCTTGGCTACTACATTGGACTTCTGGTACGACATTGAATAGAATTGTTAAGAGTAGGTATCCTTGTCTTTTTCTTGTTATTAGAGAAAAAGTCTTCAACTTTTCACCACTGAGTGTAATGTTAGCTGTAGGTTAATATGGCCTTTTTATGTGGGGAACATTCCTTGTATACCTAATTTTTTGTAAGTTTTTACTATGAAAAGATTTTGAATGCTGCGAAATGCTGTTTCTGCATCTATTGAAATGATCATATGATTATTGTCCTTCAAAATGGTAATAGTGAGCCAGGCACAGCAGCTCATGCCTGTAATCATAGCACTTTGAGAGGCTGAGGTGGTGTATCACCTGAGGTCAGGAGTTC
>NW_012116844.1:1209305-1243801 GCF_000951035.1 Colobus angolensis palliatus | reverse complement strand
CCCAGCTACTCAGGAGGCTGACGCAGGAGAATCACTTGAACCCAGGAGGCAGAAGTTGCAGTGATCTGAGATCGCACCACTGCACTCCAGCCTGGAACACACAAAAGCTAACAGTGAAGGGATGGAAAAAGATACTCCATGCAAAGCAAAACCAAAAGAAGGCACGAGTGGCTATACTTATATAAGAAAGAGAGATTTTAAGTTTTTAGCTGTCTCATGAGACAAAGTAGGTCATTATATAATTATAAAGGGGTCAATCCATCAGGAGGTTATAACAATTTTAAACAATATGCATCGAGATAAGACTACCTAAATACATACAGCAACTACTAATAGATCTGAATCGAGAGACAGACAGCAATACAATAATAGCCCCTGTACAGTAATACCCCATTTACAACAATAGACAGTTCATTCAGACAACAAATGAATATGGAAACATTGGACTTGAACAATACTTTAGGCCAAATGGACCCAATAGACATATACAAAACATTCCACCCAACAGCAGCAGAACATACATTCTTCTTGAGTGCACATGAAATATTTCCCATGATAGCTCATGTGTTAGGCTACAAAACATGTCTTAATATACTTAAGAAGACTGAAGTCTTATCGAGCATATTTTCCAATGACAATAATTTGAAACTAGAAATCAATGACAGGAGAAAAACTGGAAAAATTCACAAATATGTAGAAATTAACACACTCCTAAACAAATGATGAGTCAAAAAAGAAATCCAAAGGGAAATCAGAAAGTATCTTGAGACAAACCAAAATAGAAATACAACATACTAAAACTCATGAAATGCAGCAAAAGCAGTTCTAAGTGGGAAGTGTATGAGTTCCAACCTAGCAAGAAAATGAGTTAACATCCTAGCAAGACTGAAGAAATAAAAAATCTGAAAAGACCAATAATCACCAAGAAGAGTCAATAAATAATAAAAAAAAAGTCCTATCAAAGAAATGCCCAAGACTTCCCGGCTTCATGGCTGAATTCTACCAAATATTTAAAGAAGAACTAATATAATCCTTCTCAAACTCTTCCAAAATCTTGAAGAGGAATAAATACTTCCAAACTATTTTACAAGTCATCATCAATCACCCTGATAACAAAGTCAGACATGGACATCACAAGAAAAGAAAATTACAGGCCAATATCCCTGATGAATATAAATGTAAAAATCTTCAACACAATACTAGCAAAACAAATTTAACAGTAGATTAAAGGGATCATTCACTATGATCAAGTGGGATTTATCCCTAGAGTACAAGGATGAATCAGCAAATCAATAAATGTTGTGCATCATATTAGCAGAATAAAAGATAAAACCATATGATCATCTCATAAGATGCAGAAAAAGCATTTGACAAAATTCAACATCCTTTCATAATAAGACCCATCAATAAATAGGTATAGAAGGAATTTACCTTAATATAATAAAATCCATATATCAAAACCCCATAGCTAACATTATTATACTCAACAGTGAAAAGTTTAAAGCTTTTCCTGTAAGATCAAAAACAAGGATACCCATTCTCACCAATTCTATTCAACATAGTACTAGAAGTCCATGCCAGGGCAATTAGTCAAGAAAAACAAATAAAATGCATCAAAATAGAAAAAGAATAAGTAAAATCATATTTGTTTCCAGATGATATACTCTCCTATATAGAAAACTCTAAAGATGCCCCCCAAAACTTGCAGAACAAATGAATCCAACAAAGTGGCAGGATACAAAAACCAATATACAAAAATCAGCTGTGTTTCTATAAATTAACAACAAACTATCTAAAACAGAAATCAAGAAAACAATCCCATTTATAATAGCATAAAAAGAAATAAAATACTTGGGAATACACTTAATCAAAGAAGTGAAAGATCTGTTACACTGAAAACTGTAAGACTTGTTGAAATAAATTGAAGAACACACAAAGAATTGAAAATACATCCCATATTCATGAGTTGAAACAATATTGTTAAAATGTTCATGCTACCCAAAATAACCTACAGGTTCAATGTAATCCCTAAGAAAATTTCAATGACATTTTTCACAGAAATAAAAATAGATCCTAAAATTCATAGGAGAACACAAAAGATCCTGAGTAGCCAAAGCAATCACGAGCAAAAAGAACAAAGGTGGAGGCATCACACTATCTCAAAATCTACTACACAAAGCTATAGTGATCAAAACTGCATGACTCTAGCATCAAAACAGATATAGCCAAAAAGATGGCCGAATAGGAACAGCTCCAGTCTGCAGCTCCCAGCGAGACTGACACAGAAGGCGGATGATTCCTGCATTTCCAACTGAGGTACCCAGTACATCTCACTGGGACTGGTTGGACAGTGGGTGCAGCCCACGGAGGATAAGCCAAAGCAGGGTGGGATGTCACCTCACCTGGGAAGTGCAAGGGGTCAAGGGATTTCCCTTCCCTAGCCAAGGGAAGCTGTGAGAGACTCTACTGGGAGAAATGGTGCATTCTGGCCCAGAAAATGCACTTTTCCCATGGTCTTTGCCACCAGCAGACCAGGATATTCTCTTGGTGCCTGGCTGAGCAGGTCCCAGCCTCATGGAGCCCAGCAAGCTAAGATCCACTGGCTTGAAATTCTCTCTGCTAGCACAGCAGTCTGAGGTTAACCTGGGACACTCGAGCTTGGTAAAGGGAGGGGCATCCACCATTGCTGAGGCTTGAGTAGGTGGGTTTTTTTTTTTTTTTTTTTTTTTGAGATGGAGTCTCGCTCTGTCACCCAGGCTGGAGTGCAGTGGCCGGATCTCAGCTGATTGCAAGCTCTGCCTCCCGGGTTCATGCCATTCTCCTGCCTCAGCCTCCCGAGTAGCTGGGACTACAGGCGCCCACCACCTTGCCTGGCTAGTTTTTTTTGTATTTTTTAGTAGAGACGGGGTTTCACCGTGTTAGCCAGGATGGTCTCGCTCTCCTGACCTCGTGATCCGCCCGTCTCAGCCTCCCAAAGTGCTGGGATTACAGGCTTGAGAGTAGGTGGTTTTACCTTACAGTGTAAACAAAGCCCCAGGAAGTTCGAACTGGGTAGAGTCCACCACAGCTCCCTGGGACACAGCACCTGGGGGAAGGGGAGGCTTTGGGCGCAGCTCCAGCAGACTTAAACATCCCTGCCTGACAGCTCTGAAAAGAGCAGCAATTCTCCCAGCAAAGTGTTCAAGATCTGATAATGGACAGACTGCCTTCTCAAGTGGGTCCCTGACCATCCATGTATCCAGACTAAGAGAAACCTCCCAGTAGGGGCCGACAGACACCTCATAGAGGAGAGCTCTGGCTGGCATCTGGCTGGTGCCCCTTTGGGATAAAGCTTCCAGAGGCAGGAACAGGCAGCAATCTTTGTTCTACAGTCTCTGCTGGTGATACCAGGCAAACAGGGTTTGGAGTGGACCTCCAGCAAACTCCAGCAGACCTGCAGCAAAGGGGCCTGTTAGAAGGAACACTAACAAACAGAAAGGAATACTATCAACATCACCAACATCAAAGACCAAAGATATATAAATCCACGAAGATGGGGAGAAACCAGTGCAAAAAGGCTGAAAATTCCAAAAACCAGAGCACCTCTTCTCCTCCAAAGGATCACAACTCCTCGACAGCAAGGGAACAAAACTGGATGGAGATTCAGTTTGACGAATTGACAGAAGTATGCTTCAGAAGATGGGTAATAACAAACTCCTGTGAGCTAACGGAGCATGTTCTAACCCAATGCCAGGAAGCTAAGAACCTTGAAAAAAAGTTACAGGAATTGCTCACTAGAATACCCAGTTTAGAGAAGAACATAAATGACCTGATGGAGCTGAAAAACACAGCACGAGAACTTTGTGAAGCATACACAAGTATCAATAGCCGAACTGATCAAGCGGAAGAAAGGATATCAGAGACTGAAGATCAATTCAATGAAATAAAGTGAGAAGACAAGATGAGACAAAATATGAGTGAAAAGAAACAAACAAAACCTCCAAGAAATACGAGACTATGTAAAAAGACCAAATCTACATTTGATTCGTGCACCTGAAAGTGACAGGGAGAATGGAACCAAGTTGGAAAACACTCTTCAGGATATTATGCAGGAGAACTACCCCAACCTAACAAGGCAGGCCAACATTCAAATTCAGGAAATACAGAGAACACCACAAAGATATTCCTCGAGAAGAGCAACCCCAAGACACATAATTGTCAGATTCACCAAAGTTGAAATAAAAAAAAAAATTTTAAGGACAGCCAGAGAGAAAGGTCGGGTTACCCACAAAGGGAAGCCCATCAGACTAACAGCAGATCTCTCGGTAGAAAATCTACAAGCCAGAAGAGAGTGGGGGCTGATATTCAACATTCTTAAGAAAAGAATTTTCAACCCAGAATTTCATATCCAGCCAAACTAAGCTTCCTAAGCGAAGGAGAAATAAAATCCTTTACAGACAAGCAGATGCTGAGAGATTTTGTCACCACTAGGCCTGCCTTTACAAGAGCTCCTAAAGGAAGCACTAAACATGGAAAGGAACAACCAGTACCAGCCACTGCAAAAACATACCAAACTGTAAAGACCATCGATGCTATGAAGAAACTGCATCAAATAACAGGCAAAATAACCAGCTAGCATCATAATGGCAGGATGAAATTCACACATATCAATATTAACCTTAAATGTAAATGAGCTAAATGTCCCAATTAAAAGACACAGACTGGCAAATTGGACAGAGTCAAGACCCATCGGTGTGCAGGAGACCCATCTCACGTGCAAAGACACACATAGGCTCAAAATAAAGGGATGGAGGAAGATTTATCAAGCAAATGGAAAGAAAAAAAAGCAGGGGTTGTAATCCTAGTCTCTGATAAAACAGACTTTAAACCAGCAAAAATCAAAAGAGACAAAGAAGGGCATTACATAATCATAAAGGGATCAATGCAACAAGGAGAGATAACTATCCTAAGTATATATGCACCCAGTACAGGAGCACCCAGATTCATAAAGAAAGTCCTTAAAGACCTACAAAGAGACTTAGACTCCCACACAATAATAGTGGGAAACTTTAACACCCCACTGTCAATATTAGACAAATCAACGAGACAGAAAATTAACAAGGATATCCAGGACTTGAATTCAATTCTACTCCAAGCAGACCTAATAGACATCTACAGAACTCTCTACCCCAAATTGACAGAATATACATTCTTCTCAGCACCACATCGCACTTATTCTATAATGGACCACATAATTGGAAGTAAAATACTCCTCAGCAAATGCAAGAGAACAGAAATCATAACAAACAGTCTCTCAGACCACAGTGGAATCAAATTAGAACTCAGGATTAAGAAACTCACTCAAAATCACACAACTATATGGAAACTAAACAACCTACTCCTGAATGACTACTGGGTAAATAATGAAACGAAGGCCAGAATAAAGATATTCTTTGAAACCAATGAGAATAAAGACACAACATACCAGAATCTCTGGGACACATTTAAAGCAGTGTGTAGCGGGAAATTTATAACACTAAATGCCCACAAGAGAAAGCAGGAAAGATCTAAAATTGACACCCTAACATCACAATTAAAAGAACAAGAGAAGCAAGAGCAAGCAAATTCAAAAGCTAGCAGAAGAAAAGAAATAACTTAGACCACAGCAGAACTGAAGGAGACAGAGACACAAAAACCCTTCAAAAAAATCAATGAATTCAGGAACTGGTTTTTTGAAGAGATCAACAAAATTGATAGACTGCTAGCCAGATTAATAAAGAAGATAAGGGAGAAAAATCAAACAGATGCAATAAAAGATGATAAAGGATAAAAACTGATATCACCACTGATCCCACAGAAATACAAACTATCATCAGAGAATACTATAAACACCTCTACACAAATAAATTAGAAAATCTAGAAGAAATGGATAAATTCCAAGACACATACACCCTCCCAAGACTAAACCAGGAAGAAGTCAAATCCCTGAATAGACCAATTAAAAGTTCTGAAATGGAGGCAGTAATTAATAGCCTAGCAACCAAAAAATGTCCAGGACCAGACGGATTCACCACCAAATTCTACCAGAGGTACAAAGAGCAGCTGGTACCATTCCTTCTGAAACTATTCCAAACAATAGAAAAAGAGAGAATCCTCCCTAACTCATTTTATGAGGCCAGCATCTTCCTGATACCTGGCAGAGACAAAACAAAAAAAAGAAAATTTTAGGCCAATATGCCTGATGAACATCGAGGAAAAAATCCTCAATAAAATACTGATAAACTGAATCCAGAAGCACATCAAAAAGCTTGTCCACCACGATCAACTTGGCTTCATTCCTGGGATGCAAGGCTGGTTCAATATACATAAATCAATATATGTACTCCATCACATAAACAGAATCAATGACAAAAACCACATGATTATGTCAATAGATACAGAAAAGACTTTCGACAAAATTCAACAGCCCTTTATGCTAAAAACTCTCAATAAATTAGGTATTGATGGAACATATCTCAAAATAATAAGAGCCATTTATGACAAACCCACAGCCAATCTCATACTGAATGGGCAAAAACTGGAAGCATTCCCTTTGAAAACTGGCACAAGACAAGTATGCCCTCTCTCACTACTCCTATTCAACACAGTATTGGAAGTTCTGGCCAGGGCAATCAGGCAAGAGAAAGAAATAAAGTGTATTCATTTAGGAAAAGAGGAAGTCAAATTGTCTGTCTTTGCAGATGACATGATTGTTTATTTAGAAAACCCCATCATCTCAGCCCCAAATCTCCTTGAGCTGATAAGCAATTTCAGCAAAGTCTCAGGATACAAAATCAATGTCCAAAAATCACAAGCATTCCCATACACCAAGAAGAGACAGAGAGCCAAATCATGAGTGAACTCCCATTCACGATTGCTACAAGGAGAATAAAATACCTAGGAATCCAACTTACAAGGGATGTGAAGAATGTCTTCAAGGAGAACTACAAACCACTGCTCAAGGAAGTAAGAGAGGAAACAAACAAATTGAAAAACATTCCATGCTCATGGATAGGAAGAATCAGCATTATGAAAATGGTCATACTGCCCAAAGTAATTTATAGATTCCTTGCTATCCCCATCAAGCTACTATCAACTTTCTTCACAGAATTAGAAAAAAACGACTTTAAATTTCATATGGAACCAAAAAAGGGCCTTCATAGTCAAGATAATCCTAAGCAACAAGAACAAGTCTGGAGACATCACGCTACCTGACTTCACACTATACTACAAGGCTATAGTAACCAAAACAGCATGATACTGGTACCAAAACAGAGATATAGACCAATGGAACAGAACAGGGGCCTCAGAAATAACACCACACATCTACAGCCATCTGATCTTTGACAAACCTGACAAAAACAAGCAGTGGGGAAAGGATTTCCTATTTAATAAATGGTGTTGAGAAAACTGGCTAGCCATATGAGGAAAGCTGAAACTGGATCCCTTCCTTACACCTTATACAAAAATTAACTCAAGATGATTAGACACTTAAACGTAACACCTAAAACCATAAAAACCCCTAGAAGAAAATCTAGGCAATACCATTCAGGACATAGGCATGGGCAAAGACATCATGACTAAAACACCAGAAGCAATGGCAACAAAAGCCAAACTTGACAAATGAGATCTAATTAAACTAAAGAGCTTCTGCACAGCAAAAGAAACTATCATTAGGGTGAACAGGTAACCTACAGAATGGGAGAAAATTTTTGCAGTCTATCCATTTTACAAAGGGCTAATATCCAGAATCTACGAAGAATTTAAACAAATTTACAAGAAAAAAACAACCCCATCAAAAAGTGGGTGAAGAATAGGAACAGACACTTCTCAAGACATTTATGCAGCCAACAAACTTATAAATATATGCTCATCATCACTGGTTATTAGAGAAACGCAAATTAAAACCACAATCAGATACCGTCTCACGCCAGTTAGAATGGCAATCATTAAAGTCAGGAAACAACAGATGCTGGAGATGATGTGAAGAAATAGGAACACTTTTACACTGTTGGTGGGAGTGTAAATTAGTTCAACCATTATAGAAGACAGTGTGGTGATTCCTCAAGAATCTAGAACTAGAAATCTCATTTCTAGTTCTAGTTCATTGCTAGTTCTAGTTCACTGCTGGGTCACAGCAATCCCATTACTGGGTATATACTCAAAGAATTATAAATTGTTCTACTATTAAAACACATGCACACATATGTTATTGTGGCACTGTTCACAATGGCAAAGACTTGGAACCAACCCAAATGCCCATCAATGATACACTGGATAAAGAAAATGTGGCACATATATGCCATGGAATACTATGCAGCCATAAAAAAAGAATGAGATCATGTCCTTTGCAGCGACATGGATGAAGCTGGAAATCATCATTCTCAACAAACTAACACAGGAGCAGAAAACCAAACACCACATATTCTCACTCATAAGGAGGAGTTGAACAATGAGAACACATGGACACAGCAATGGGAACATCACACACCGGGGCCTGTCATGGGGTGGGGGAGAAATACCTAATGTAGATGACAGGTTGATGGGTGCAGCAAACCACCATGGCACATGTATACCTATGTAAAAACCTGCACGTTCTGAACATGTACCCCAGAACTTAAAGTACAATTTAAAAAATGGAAAAAAAAAAAAAAAAAACAGACATAGCCAATGGAACAGAAGAGAGAGCCCAGAAATAAATTCACATACATATGGTAAACTGATCTTTGACAAATGTCCAAAAACACATAATTAGGAAAAGAATGTCTCTTCAATAAATTGTGTTGGAGAGACTGCAGAAGAATGAAAATAGGTCCTTATCTTACCCCATATACAAAAATAGACCCAAAATGAATTAAAAACTTAAATGTAAAACCTGAAACTGTAAAACTACTTGAAGAAAACAGGGTGAAAACTTCTCGACATTGGTCTTGGAAAAGATTTTTTTGATATGACCCCAAAAGCACAGGTAACAAAAGCAAAAATAGACAAATGGGACTGCATCAAGTTAAATAGTTTCTGCAGAGCAAAGGAAACAATCGATGGAATGAAGATACAACCTATGTAATGGGAGAAAATATTTGCAAACCATACATCTGATAAGAGTTTAATATCCAAGATGTAAAAGGAGCTCAACTCAACTACAAGAAAACAAATAACCCCATTTAAAAATGGACAAATGGCTTGATATTTCTCAAAAAAAAGACATATGAATGGTCAACAGGATATATGAAAAAAATGTTCAACATCACTAATCATCAAGGAAAAGTAAATTTAAACCACCAGGTAATATTACCTACATCTGTTATCAAAAAAATGTCTACTATCAAAAAGAAAAAATATAAGTACTGGCAAGAATGTGGAGAAAAGGGAACTCTTACACAACATTAGTGAGAATGTAAATTAGTACAGCTTTATGGAAAACAATATGGAGATTCTTCAAAAAAAATAAAAATAGAGCTACCATATGACCAAGCAATTCCACTTCTGAGTATACATCTAAAGGAAATGGGATAAATCATGTTGAATAGATACCTATACTCCATCACTGCAGTATTATGCACAATAACTACAATATGGAATCAATCTAAGTGTCCCTAAATGTAAAAATAAAGATACAAATAAAGAACATGTGAAAGATATATATATATATATATACATCCATCCTTAAAAAAGAAGGAAATCCTGTCATCTGTAACAACATGGATGAAACTGAAGGGCATTACGCTAAGAAGTCAGGTACAGAAAGACAATTACTGCATGATCTCACTTATATGTAGAACCCCAAAAAGTCAAACTCAAGGAAATAGAGAACAGAATGCGGGTTACCAGAGGCTGGGGTTGGGGAAAAATGGGGAGATATTGGTCAAAGGGTACAAAATTACAGCTAGACAAAGGGAAAGTTTCTAAGAGAGCAATTTTTAAGTGTTTTCACCAGAAAAAAAAGATACATATGTGAGGATTTGGGGTCTGTTACATAGCTTGATTTAGCCATTCCACAAGATATGCACACATAAAAACATCACATTTTATACCATAAAAATATATATAATTTTGTCAATAAAAAATAAAACATTTATTTTAAAAAGAAATTATATGAGTTTACAGGTAAAAAAATATTCACAAACTACATTTTGTATCATTGTAACTTTTAATTTTTTACCTATGGAAAAATACATATAACATAAAATTTACCATCTTAACTATTTTAAGTGTATAGTTCAGCAGTGTTAGGTAACTTTACACTATTTTACAACCAATCTCCAGAACTCTTCTCCTCACGTAAAATTGAAGCTTTGTGTGCATCAAACAATAACTCCCCATTTCCCCCTCCTGCACCCCCTGGCAACCATCATTCTGTCTTCTGTGTCTGTGAATTTGACACTGCTCTAGATACCTCATCCAAGAGGAATAATTGCATTTGTCTTTTTTGTGGCTGGCTTATTATACTTAGCAGAATGTCCTCAGGGTTCATCCATGTTGTAGCATGCATCAGAATTTCCTTTCTTTTTAAGACTCAATAATAATTTCATTGTATGTATATGCCACATTTTGTTTATCCATTTATTCATTGTTGCACATGTGGGTTGCTTCCATCTTTTGGTTGCTGTGCATAATGCTGCAATGAACATGGATGTACAAATATCCCTTCAACACTCTTGTTTTCAATTTTGGGGTATACATGCCCAGAAGTGGAATTGCTGAATCATATGGTAATTCTGTTTTTAATTTTTTGAGAAACCAATATGCTATTTTCCCATAGCACATATTTTACATTTCATTTTACATTCTCTATGTTTATAATTTTCCATTTAAACATTATACGTACATAAAATCATAAAAATTGATATAAGAAATTCTAAATTTGTTGACAGAGGCATTATTTTCTTCTTTATGTTTTCAATATTTCTGCAATACATACTAACTTTTATCAATAAGCATATTACATATGGAAAAATACAATTTTATCTGTCTTTTTTTTAAAATAGAAAAATAATAAAAATGCAAAAATAAAAAATGCTTACCTCTCCAACATATTTGCCTGGTTTTCAAACACTTTCAACATGGCATTAAATCGATTAGTCATTGAATGAGCAGTTTCTATTATTTAAAAAGCCAAAAATGTTAAAGGTTTTATAAATAGCTGAAGTTATAGCTCTATGCTAAATACAACTGCTATAGATGTGAAAGCTAAACAAACATAAAGAGCGGCTAGCAGGGCTATATGAGGCTACAGAATGCTTAGGAACATAGCTACCATTTTATTAAATACCTATTATGTGCAAATCATCATGCTATATTGCATTCTCTTATTCTTAAAATAATCTAAAAAATAAGATAAGGTAATAATTTTCAAATAAAGAAGTTCAGGCTCAGAGAGGTTACATAACTTGATCAATACAATATATCTAGTAAAAGACAAAACTGGATTAATGTCCAATATATGTGACCTTCTTATGATATGGCCTATCAGAGGGACTCTAGGATATTAAAAGAGAACTGCTTTAGTTGCTGTTGCAAAGTCAATAAGGTCTATGGGAAGGATCTAGCTAACCTACTAAGCTTTACAACTGTATCAAAGAACCCAAAAGAGAACCCAAGATGCTACTTAAAACAGAACCAACATAATAAGGATCCATAATAATCAATGAACTATTGGGGTAATACTACAAGACTCTTCAATCTTGTGACATAAAAAGTATATGACAGAAGACAGTCCCTGCACTAACTTTTCTGCTAGATAAACAAGACATGACACAAAGAAAATATTAAATAACATAGAAGCATACAACAGTTCCTAAACATTAATTATATTTTTTCTTTTTTTTTTTTTTTGAGACGGAGTCTCGCTCTGTCACCCAGGCTGAAGAACAGTGGTGCAATCTCGGCTCACTGCAAGCTTCACCTCCCAGGTTCACGCCATTCTCCTGCCTCACCCTCCCAAGTAGCTGGGACTACAGGTGCCCACCACCACGCCGAGCTAATTTTTTTGTATTTTTAGTAGAGACGGGGTTTCACTGTGTTAGCCAGGAGGGTCTCAATCTCCTGACCTCATGATCAGCCCGTCTCGGCCTCCCAAAGTGCTGGGATTACAGGCGTGAGCCACTGCTCCCAGCCAAAATAAAATAATATTTTAAGAGTAATCTGATCATAGCATATGAGATAATTTTAAATTCTGCCCTAAATATAGTAAAGGACTACAAGGAACATCAACTCTTATTTCAGTTACAATTTGAAAATTCAGTCCCAAGAAAGAAAAAGCCATTAGAAAACATTCCTGGGGGAAAAAAAGGAAGAACACAGAATGACATTAGCAAGATGAGAAAGTAGGAGATAACAGTCTTCATCTCCCCCCTAAAAAAACAACCACTAGACAGCTATCCATGGATGAAAGTGGCCTTGGTAGGGCTCAAAGTCTCAAAGAAGCTGCAGCAAGATAGTAAAGCAAAAAAAATGGAGAATAACCACACAGACAGGATAGCTGAGGAGATCAGCATACCAGAGACATCTGGAGACGGCAAGGAATGAGGAAGAGTGCAGGAACCACAGGTCCCACCATGGTTCCTAGTAGCCTGCTCTACAGAGAACACTGCTCTACACAGAACACTGACAGCTCGTGGTGGAGAACACTGACAGTTAGTGGTGACTAACATAACTAATAACCACTGCCACCTTTAAACCCCAGATAAGAAAAATGTTGCTCCATCCACCACCAAGAAGGAGCCACTGTTTTGCCAACCCAGGACCAGAGCCACCATGCCCCAATTCCATGGGTGACCTAGACCACAGAGTCACAGTCTTTCCATATGTACCCAGGCTCCAGCACTGGCTAGAAGGCTGCATCATACACTCCCATGCCTCAGACACCAGAGTCACCTTCACTGAGGGCTAGCCCCACCCCAGGCCCTACAGGCATGCTCAGTCTGCACCAGCCTGCGCAATGAACCCAGCTCTGCCACTCCTCTATGAATCCTATGCTCCAGGTATCTGAACCACTGCCACAGTGAGCTAAGCCACAGCTCAATCCTGGAACCACTGTTGTTCTGCATGTGTTCACACTCCAGTTCACATCTCTGAGGCTGCATCATGCACATGTATAATATAGTCACCAGAGCCACTGGCTTTACATGCTAGCCTTGCCCAGGGCCCTGAAGTTGCAGTCTCTCAGTACACATATGGGCTGTAACCTCAGCTCTGCTGCAACTCTTTGAGACTCTGACTGCACATGCATCAGACATCAGAGCTACCACCACAACAAGTTAGCCCACACCCAAGGCCCCAGGGCAACTGTTGCTCTCCAGGTGTGAGCACATTCCAGAATGTGGCTCTGCAACCACTCAACAAGTGCCTGCATTCTAGACACCAGAACCATTAATGCAGCAGGGATATCCATATCACAGTCCTCAGAGCAGCAGTAGACTTGCACACACTAGCATCTGGACCCCAAAGCCACTGTCAATCCATACATGCCTATGCTCCCAGATCGAAGTTTCTTGACCACTCCACAGGTATCATGCATCAGACATTGGTACCACTGTCACTACAAGCACACCCACAAGCCAAATCCAGAACCAAGAGGTGTCACCTCTGCCACAACTTCCTTTAGGAAAGTAAAAGAGATCAGAAGAATTCTGTCAGGCTTTGCCACTGTTGCAGATACCTATAGCCTTGGCCACTGCACACCACTGAAATTTTTACCCACATCAACCACAGCCAAAAAAGCTACATGGACACTAAACTGCCACATCCTCACTGGATCCTGAATTGCCACATCCCACCCAGCTAGTGTACTCACAACCACCTATAGGTGAAGATCTTTTCATATAAAACTAGTCCATAAAGTCTAGAAGCAGTGACTTCATCAATATCTGACAAAATATTCAAATACTAGTTTTAAGGAAGCTCAGTAAGTTATAAGAAAACACCGATAGACAACAAAAATCAGAAAAACAACATACTAACAAAATGAGAAGTTTAACAGAATGACGGAAATCATAAAGAAGAACCAAACAGAAATTCTGATGCCAAAGAATATAATTAATAAAATTAAAATTACAAAAGATAAGTCAAAAAATATGTCAACTATATAATTCATCAAGGAGAAGAAAGAATCTGTAAACTTAAAGAAAGTTATTTGAAAATATACAGTTAGAAAAAAAGAATAAAGAATAAAAAGAAATTTTAAAGACTATTACCTATTGGAAACAATGTTCACTATTCAGGTGATGGGTACACTAAAAGCCCAGACTTCACCACGACACAACATATACATGTAAAAAATCTGAAGTTATCTCCTCTAAATATATAAAAATTTAAATTTTTTAATTCTGAAAAATAAATAAATAAAGCCTACAGGATTTACGGGACAGCATCAAGAGTGTTATCATTTATATTATAGGAATTAAAAAAGAAGAAGAGAAAAAGGAGGGAAAGTTTATTTGAAGAAATAATGGCTCAAAATGTCCCAAATATGGTGAAGGATATAAACATTCAGAAAGATAAAAAGTCTCCAAACAGGTACAACCCAAAGAATATTTCACCAAAACATATTATAACCAAACTGTCAAAAAATAAAAACGAAAAGAGAATCTTGAAAGCAACAGAGAAAAGAGCTTCCTCACACAGAGAGAATCCCCACAGGGCTATCAGCAGTTTTCTCAGCGAAAATTTTGCAGTCTAAGAGAGAGTAAGAAGATATTTTCAAAGTTCTTCAAGAAAAAAGCTGCCAACCAAGAATACTTTACCCAGAAAAGTTAGTCTACAAAAATGAAGGAGTGATACTTTCTCTGACAAACAAAAGCTCAGGGAGTTCATCATCATCAGGCTTGCCTTACAGAAATGATAAAGGGAGCTCTTCAATCTGAAATGAAAGGACACTAAGTAGTAACACAAATATATATGAAAGTATAAAACTCACTGGTTAAAGTAAGTATATAGTAAAATTACACACTATAATATTGTAACAGTAGTCTGTAAATCACTTATGTCTACAGAATAAAGGGTAAAAGACAAACAAAATACCTATAGCTACAATAATTTCCTAAGGTGTACACAATATAAAATATGTGAATTATGACATCAAAAATATAAAATGCTTAGAGGAGAGTAAAAGTATATCAACAAATCACAAACGAAGACAGCAAACAAGGAATAAAAGAACAAAGGATCTACAAAACAGCTAAAAAGCAATTAATAGAATGGCAATAGTAAGTCCTTATTTATTAAAGGTAACTTGAAAGTAAATGGATCAATTTATTCAATTCAAAGACATCGAAGGGCTGAATGAAAAAAAAAAACAAGACTACATGCTGCTTACTCACAGAATAAAAGTGAAGGGATGTAAATAGATATTCCATGCAATTAGAAAGCAATAAATGAGCAGGTGTGGCTAAACTTACATCAGACCAGATACTTTGAGTCAAAAACAGTTACAAGAGACAAAGAAGGTTATTATATAATGAAAAAAGCTCAAGAGAATATAACAAATATATACACACCCAACACTGCAACACCTAAATACATAAAGCAAATATTAATAAATCTGAAGAAAGAGATAGACAGCAATACCATAATAGCAGAGGCCTTCAGTATTCTACATTCAATAATGAACAAATCATCCAGACAGAAAACAAATAAGGAAACCTTACATTTTAACTACGTTTTACACCAATGGACCTAACAAACATATACAAGATATTCCATTCAACAGCGGGAGAATATAGAACTTTCTCAAGTGCAAATGGAATGCTCTAAAGGACAGATCTTGTGTTAGGCCAGTAAGTCTTATAAAATTTAAGAAGGCTAAAACCATATCAAGTATTTCCCAAACATAGTGGCATGAAACTAGAAATCAATAACAGAAGAAAAATTGAAAAATTTACAAATATGTGGAAATTTATATACTCCTGAACAATGGGTCAAAAAGAAATTCAAAAAGAAATCAAAAAATATCTTATGACACACAAAAATGGAAACATACCAAAATTTATGTGATGCAGCAAAAGCAGTTATTAAAAGGGAGATTATAGCAATAAAAACCTACATTAAAGCTGGGCACAGTGTCCCACACTTGCAATATCAGCTACTAAGGAGGCTAAGTGAGAGAATCACTTAAGGCCAGGAGTTGGAGTAAGTTATGATCACACCACTGTACTCCAGCCTGGGCAACAGAGCAAGACCCTGTCTCCAAATAAATAAATAAAGTATACATTAAAAAAAGAAAAAAAGAGCTCCAATAATGTAATGTCACACCTCAAGGAACTAGAAAAAGAACAAACTGAGCCCAAGTTAGTAAAAGGAAGGAAATAAAAAGATTAGAGCACAAGTACATAAAATAGAGACTAGAAAAATCATAGAAAAGTTCAACAAAACTAAGAGTTGGTTTTTTGAAAAGATAAACATAATTGACAAGACTTTAGCTACACTAAGAAAAAAGAGCAAGACTCAAGTAACATTGGAAAAGAAAGAAGAGACATAATAACTGATACCACAAAAATACAAAGGATAAAGACTACTGTGAACATTTATATACCCACAAATTAGATACCCTAAAATAACTGGATAATTCATAGACACATACAACCCACCAAGACTAAATCATGAAAAAACAGAAAGTCTGAACAGACTAGTAATTAGTAAGAAGACTGACTCAGTGATAAAATCCCCCATTAAAAAAAAAAAAAGAAAGAAAAAACCAGGACCTGATGGTTTTATGGCCTAATTCTACCCAACATTTAAAGAACTAGTAGAATCCTTCTCGAATTCTTCCAAAATCTTGAAGAGGAAGTAGTACTTCTGAACTATTTTACAAGGTTAGTATTACCCTAATACCAAAGCCAGACAAAGACACTATGAGAAAAGAAAACACAGTACAATATCTCTGATGAATATGGATACAAATATCTTTAACAAAATACTAGCAAACTGAATTTACAGCACATTAAAAGAATCATTCACTATGACCAAGTGGGACTTATCCCTGGGGTGCAAAGATGGTTCAAATATGCAAATAAATGTGATATATCATATTAATAGAATAAAATACAAAAATCATATGATCATCTCAATATATGGGGAAAAGCATTTGAAAAAATTCTACATTCTTTCCTGACAAAAATAACAAATTAGATACAGAAGGAATGTACCTCAAAACAATAATGGCCAACTATCACAAGCCTACAGCTACAGAGCCAACAGTGAAAAGTTGGAAGATTTTCCTCTAAGATGAAGAACAAGATAAAGATGCTCATTCTTGCCACTTCTGTTCAACATAGTGCTGGAATTCCTAGCTAGAGCAATTAAGCAAGGAAAGAAATAAAAGGTATCCAAATAGGAAAGCAAGAAATAAAATTATTTCTATTTGCAAAAAGAAAGAGGGACCATCACTACTGACCACATGGACATAAAGGGACAATAAACAAATACTATAAATAACTTATGCTAATGAATTTGATAATTTAGATTATATGGACAAATTCTTGGAAACTCACAATCTACCAAAACTCACAAAGGAGAAATTGATATTATGAATAGGCATATATAAAAGAAATTGAATCAATAATTAATAACCTTCCAAAACAGCAGGTACTGTGCTCAGACGGTTTCACTTGGCAAATTCTACCAAACGTTTAACTAAGAAATTATGCCAATTCTTTATGATCTCTTCCAGAAAACAGAAACATAGGGAACATTTCCTGACTCATTCTATGAGGCCAGTATCACTCTAATACCAAAGCCGGACAAAGACATTACAAGAAAAGAAAACTACAGATGAATATATTTCATGAATACATATGTGAAAATCCTCAATAAAACATTAGCAAATCACATACACAAATATATAGAAAGAACTATACAACACAAACAAATGGGTCATTCCAGGTATGTAAGGCTGGTCCAATAATCAAAAATCAATTAATGTAATCTACACGCTAAAGAAGAAAAATCATACGATCATATTAATAAATGCAGAAAAAGTATTTGACAAAATCTAACACCTACCCATAATTTTAAAAAACTCTTTGTAAATTATAAATAAAATAGAAGTAAGCTTCCTCAGTTTGATAAAGAAAATCTACAAAATGTTTACAGCTAACATCATACTTAATAGTGAAATCCTAAATGCTTCCTCCCTAAGATCAGGAAGAAGGTAAGCATGCCCATTTTCACCATGCTATTTAACATCATACTGGAAGTCCTAGCTAATGCAATAATACAAGAAAAGAAAATCAGAAGGAAGAAGTAGCACTGTCTGTTAGATAATGTGACTGTCTCTATAGAAAATCCCAAAGAATCACCAATATCTAGTAATAAATAATTATTGCAAATTTACAGGACACAAAAGTTAATTGCAATTGCTTTCCTATATACCAGCTGAACTATTTGAATTTTAAATTATAGATATTAACACAATTTATAGTAGCACTGAAATTTCAACACTTGAGTGTAAATCTAAAAGAAAATATGTACAAGATCTATATGAGGAAAGTTCATTACTCTGATGAAAGAAAGCAAGTAAGATTTAAATAAATGGAGAGAGATTTCATGTTCATAGAATGAAAGATACAATATTGTTAAGATACAAGTTCTTGTCAATTTAATCCATAGATTCAATGCAATCTCAATCAAAATCCCAGCAAGGTATTTTTTGGATACCAACAAATTGTTTCCAAAGTTTATATGGGAAGGCAATAGACCCAGAGAAATCAACACAATGTTGAAGAACAACAAATCGGAGGACTGACACTACCCAACTTCAATACTTACTAAAAGCTAAAGTAATCAAGACATGTAGCACTGCCAAAATAGACAGACAAGTAAACAGAATAAAAAGCCCAAAAATAGACTCACAAATATACACAACTGATCTTTGGCAAAGGAACAAAGGCAACTCCATGAAGAAAGAGTAGTCTTCTCAACAAATGATGCTGAAACAACTGGACATCCAAATGCAAAAAATGTATAAATAATGAATCTAGACATAGACTTTACACCTGTCACAAAAATTAACTCAAAATGGATCGGGCACAGTGGCTCACGCCTGTAATCCCAGTACAATGGGAGGCTGAGGCGGGCAGATCACGAGGTCAGGAGTTTAAGACCAGCCTGACCAAGATGGTGAAACCCCATCTCTACTAAAAATACAAAAATTTGCCGGGCATGATGGCGCACACCTGTGGTCCCAGCTGCTAGGGAGGCTGAGGCAGAAGAATCACTTGAGTGGGGAGGCAGAGGTTGCAATGAGCCGAGATGGCACCATCGCACTCCAGCAACAGAGTGAGCCTTTGTCTCAAAAAAAAAAAAAATTAACTCAAAATGGATCATAATTATAAACATAAAATGCAAAACTATAAAACTTTTATAAGACAGTAGAAGAGACGATCTAGGTAACTTTGGGTTTGAAGATGAATTTTTACATACAACACCTAAAGCACAATTCATGAAATAAAAAAAAAATGGTAAGTTTGACTTTATTCTGGCTCTGCAAAAGACACTGCTAAAAGAATGAAAAGATAAGCCACAGACTGAGAGAATATCTTTGCCAAACACATACCTGATACAAGGCTTGTATCCAAAATATAAAAAGAACTCTTAAAACTCAACAATAAGAAAACAAACAACCCAATTTTTAAAATAGGTAAAAGATCTGAACACCTCACCAAAGAAATGAAACAGATGGCAAATAAGCATATGAAAAGATGTTCAACATCATGCATAATCATGGAATTGCAAATGAAAGCAATGAAATATCACTACAAAACTATTAGAATGGCTAAAAGCACAAACACTGTCAATTCTAAATGCTGACAAAGATGTGGAGCAACAAGAATTCTCCTCAATTGTAGGGGGGAATGCACAATGGTACAGCCCCTCTGCATGCCCATTTGACAGTTTCTTATAATGCTAGACAACTCTTACTATATGACTTAGCAGTCATGCTCCTTTGTGTTTACCCAATTGAGCTGAAAACTTACATCCACACAAAAACCTGCACAAAAGCATTAATAGCAGCTTTATTTATAATTGCTGAAACATGGAAACAACCAAGATGCCCTTTCACAGGTAAATGGATAAATTCAGTAAATCCATAAATTTATTTATCAGCAATAAAAAGAAATAAACTGTCAAACTATTGAAAGACATGGAGGAACTTTAACTGTACATTATTAGGTAAAAGAAATAACTAATATCAAATACACAACATTCTTGAAAACGAAATACTATCGAAACAGTAAATAAACAGATTAGTGGTTTCCAGGGATTCAGGTGGATGGAGGAAGAGGTGAATAGGTGGGACACAGGGGATTTTTGGGGCAATTAAACTGTTCTGTGTGACACTGTAATGGTGGATCCAAGACATGATACATTTGTCAAAATCCACTGAGCTGTACAAGGCAAAAAGCAAACCAGATGTATACTATGGACTGTAGTTAATAATAATGTATCAAAATTGGTTCATCAACCATAACAAATGTATCACATTAATGCAAAATGTTAATAATAGGGGAAGCTTTATGCAGGAAGTGGGGGGCATGGGGAGTGCGCTAATGGGAACTCTCTGTAATTTCTGTTAAATTTTTCTGTGATCCTAAAACTTCTCTAAAAAATAGTCTATTAAATGAAGCAACATCAAGATGAAATTGTGACCTAAAAGCAAAACCAGAGTGCAATACAAAGGTAGCTTCCGTCTTGCCAGCCAGGCTATAAGATTTAATAGAATTTAGGAAACAGGAAGGGAAGAGAGAATTAAATGTCACCAGAGAAGAAGAGAGGAGGTACTTTTAAAAGAAAATGATAGTGAACAAGTAAAACGCAGCAATAGAGAAAGAGAGTAAGTCTATACTAATAGAGCTAAGAAACTGAAACAACTGCCATTGGAAAAAGATCGTATGAATTTGCAAAGCATTTTCTCCATATTATACAATATAATTCTGTCCTCTGCTCCCCTTTAGAACCATGAACAAAATCTCAACCATATTTTAGCCTTTTGAAATGTGGTTTTGTGATTGGAAGATGTATTTCATTAAACTATAAGTGGGTATAGGGATTTCTGCTTTCATCCATGATGGAGCATCAGGGACCAGAATTACTCTTCTACCTTAAACCACTTAAATACTGGACAAAAATACATGAAACAGTGGTATTCAGAAATTGGAAAACAGTGAAAGCAGTACATATGGTAATAAAGTGGAAAGGCCCTGTGATGACCCCAATTTGCTGTCTGGAATTGCCAGTCCACAGTATAGGGAAGGGGAACTCAGAGCATACTGGTTGCCTTGAGTTTAGGAAACAAAGTTCAGTGTTTGTGGAAGCCAAGGTACAATATTAGAGGGAAGGCAACCATACAGACAGAGAGAGAAAAAGAGAGAGCTCTTGAGAGATTCATAGATGTACAAGGGATTCCCCTTGATGTAGACAGAGGTTTTCACTATCTAGTCCAAAGTTCTATATACCTTTCTACCCCACCTAGTCAGTCAGAGCTCTCTTCGATCAGAAATCTCTGTAGAACTTGGGAGTGCTGTAAGATGTGCAGCTGTCCTTGGTTTAAACATGGCAAGGTTTGGGTTTAAAGCTGAAGCTGAAAGAGGGCAGAATTCCCAGCAACCTGTTCCAAGCAAACATTATTTTCTACTTTTGAACTGTATTCCACAGTGTGCTTTACACTATTATTTCAAAATTCTCTCCAGCCCTAAGACATGAGTAAGTTAATTTCTCCTTTCTATTGACAAGTAGTCATAAACTTAACAGACAAGCTCTAGCAGCTCTTTATATTCCTGAACTGACAACTACTCATCTGCAGTGAAAGCATTTGTGGATATAATTCCTAGTAACAAAATCTACAAATTATTTAAATTTATCACTGCTACACCTCAAAGGCCTGCCAACATTTCAGTATTATGTTCTAATCACAACTCAGAATCCTCCATTCCATGTACTAACATGCACTCCTCAAAAATTAATCTAGGCCGGGCGCAATGGCTCATGCCTGTAATCCCAACACTTTAGGAGGCCAAGGCAGGCAGATTACCTGAGGTCAGGAGTTCAAGACCAACCTGGCCAACATGGTGAAACTCTCTCTACTAAAAAAAAAAAATACAAAAGTTACAAAAGTTAGCTGGGTATGGTGGTGCATGCCTGTAATCCCAGCTACTTGGGAGGCTGAGAGACGAGAATCACTTGAACCCAGGAGGCAGAGGTTGCAGTGAGCCGAGATCATGCCACTGCACTCCAGCCTGGACAACAGAGCAAGACTCTGTCTCAAAAAAAAAAAAAAAAAATCTAGTTTCAATAACACATATCCTTAACTAAGAATTTTAATAGTTGCTTGACAACCAGCTCAACTGTATGGCTCCAAACTCCAAGGCAGGGAGTCTGCACTGTTAACCTAATAATTATTACTTTAAATTATAGAAATTAATGTAACAGAGGTTATTATCACAATAATGCTTTAATGAGTGGAAACTTACGTGGTTCTGTTGCAGAAACACCTTTAAATTCATCAGTTGAGTGGGCTTCTATGAATTCTGAAATAATTAAAAGTGTATTTGTCACTATAAATTTCAAAAGGCAATTATATATACTAATTGAGTTTAAATTTTATCATTTTAATTTTAGTAACTTATTCAAAAGAAAGAAAACTTTGAAAAAATAATAGCTGCCAACACTGCAGATCTTTCCAATCAGGCAACAAATGGTAACATTTAAAAGAATGTGTGTAACAGCTGATTATAAACATCACTTTCTCACCAAAACTTGTTTTTGCTCTTGTATTCGCTTATATTCATTGATGGTACCATCATTATCTAGTCTTCCTTCCATATCCAGTCACCAACTTTCAAGTAAATATTTCTCAAACCTGACTCCCTTCTTCTTAGTCTTTGAATATAGATAGGTATTTATCACACATCTAAGATATAATAACTTCCCTTTCCTACTCCTAGTCCCCAAATCTAGCTTCTACAGTGCAGTCAGGAAAAAACTTCTCTAAAATTAAATCCTACAAAAAAATCTGCAATGATTCTTTATTAATTTTTTAAGAAGTCTAAGCTCCTTAGCAGAGCATCCATTCCCACTATGACTGGCCCTCTGTTACTTCATCCCTATATATCGCTTCTTACTCTAATACCAATCCAGTTGTAATTCTCTATGCATGTTGTTTGTTCATGCTATTGTCTTCTTAAAATACCAAATATTTCCCTTCTTTACTTTACTAAATCCTATTCACCCTTTAAAGTTGCATAAAGTCTTCCTAACTCCTTAGGTTGAACAGATTGCTCCTTTCTGTGGACCCAATGCAAATTCACATACCTTTATCATGCATAACACTGTACTAACATGCTAGACAATGTACTTGTATCCTTACTAAGCTGTAAGTTTTATGGAAGTAACAACCACATTGTTGTCTACACAGGGGATACACATTGTATTCATTTTGTATGTTCCCAGAATCTGGAACATAATAAAAACTTTTATTAAAATATCAAACTCACTATTAAATATTATCTAAATTTACCATTGTATAATTTTATAACTGTAAATTTTTTTTACTTTAAGTTTCAAAATGTTAATACACTTAGGAAACCCCATAAAAGTCAAACATGCTGGGCATAGTGGTTCATGCCTGTAATCCCAACATTTTGGGAGCCCAAGGTGGGAGGATCTCTTGAGGCCAGAAGTTAAAGACCAGCCTGGGCAACATAGTGAGACCTACATCTGTACACAAAAAAAATCAGCTGGCCTCGGTGGCCTGTGCCTGTGGTCCTAGCTACCTCAAAAGGCTAAGCAGAGAGGATCACCTGAGCCCAAGAGTTTGAGGCTGCAGTGAGCAATATTCATGCCACTACACGCCAGCATGGGTGACAGAGTGAGACTCTCTCTATAAAAGATAAAAATAATAACAAAATTTTTAATAAAATTTTTAAGGACAAACATGTATAAAATATTATCACCTTCAATTTTCCGTGCTACAGCTTCACAACTTTTCACTGCTTCTGGTCGATTTTCTTCATCCCTGTTCAAGTTCAATAAATGAAACATTTTTTAATATATCAAAGAGTAAGAGTTTAAATTACACTAAAACAAGAACTGAAATGTGTAGTCTAGACATATGAAGTTTGTAAAATAAATATTAAACATATCTTTAATCTTTATTCACAGACACTAAGGTGAACTTACAAGTTACAAGTTGAAAAGTCAAACTAAACTATGTAATTATATGAATTCCATGTAGGCCATGAATATAATTAAGTATACCAAAAACATTAACAACAAAAATAGCAAAAATAAATTGTTAGAAACATGAGGTATCTTTTTGTCAAAGTATTATTATCAGTCGTATAATGATGAAGGACATAAGTTCTGGAGTGAGACTAGCTGACCTTTGGGTCAAAACCTGTTTTGTCCACTTACTTATTATATGGCCTCAGCCAGGTACATTACTTAACCTCTATTGGCTTCAGTTTATTCTCATTAAAATTGGGGTATAATAGTACCTTTCTCATAAAATAGTTATGAAAATCAAAGATTATACATGTAAAGTTACTACAAAAATCCCTAGTGCACAGCAGACACTTAAATGTCAAGTATGAATATGGTTTAAACCTTAACCTCTCAACCAAGGATCTAGTTATGCAACCCCCAGGAGCCAACTCAAGTACCACTCTCTTCATTATTTTCAGTTATTGACAGAGATATCACTAAAGTAACCGCATAACTAGTGGTCCCTCCCAACTATGGGTACGTATATTCTATTTTAACACTAAAAAAGAATGTTTTATCCGTTTAATGCAAAAGCATGGTTGCTTATAAATGTAAAACTTTTACTTGGATAAGCTGTTAATATAATTTTTAATGAACATGTTCATGAACAATGAAGTCTTTCATTAGATCTTAGTTTCCTGTTTATTACTAGGAGTTACCTAATCAAACTGAGAAAAGAATTTATGAGCCAGATATTTCAAAGCTAGCAATGTCCAATATAACTTTCTAATAACAGCCACATGTGGGTGCTAAGCACCTGAAATGTGGCTAGTGTGACTAAGAAACTGATTTTCTACATTGAAATTGCATAGTCACATGCAGCTAATGTCTCCTGTATTGTACATCTCAGATTATTAAAAATTGCAAATAGAAACAAGTTGACTAGACCTGATTTGACTAAGAAGCCCTGTGTACAGCCATCATATCTGACTCATTATCTTACATTCAGTGCTAATTATATACCCTTTCTTATTGTTTTTGATTCAATTAGTTCTTATATTTCACTTACATGGTTTTAGACAACATGACTTTCCAGGAGGATTTAGACCTCTGTTTAAGGCGATTCTTCAGTTCTTCAAATCTTTGTAAAAGGCGTACTATTTGTGCAATATTTAAAGTGACTGTTTTGTCAGGTTCTGGAGGCTCTGCTTGTAAAAGAGTTTGATCTTTACTTATCTAAAATAATAAAATTAACCAGTTACTTAGTAAATACCCATTTTGTTCCCATACCTCAAATAAATTTATTTCCTTTATTAAATCAAAGTAATTTTTATATTATTCTTATCTATAGCTATAGCCAAGTAATGATATAATATTTTACAAATATATTTATATGCACAATTATCTATGAACAGAATTATAGCTCAGTGATGGTTTTTACATGTAAAACCTGAAATCTAATCATCTGTTTAATGTTAAAATATACAGGAATTTTAAGCAAGTCCAATAACAATAAATGCAACTCAAAATATTTACAAGAGTAATTCTAAATTGTTTCCCATAAATTCTTTTTAAGAATACCCTTACTGTGGTAAATTACCTAAAGATAATAATTTTTTCTCAAAGGCTAATACTATCTATTACTAACTCCCAGAAGTTAAAATATAAAGGTCTATGGAACTAGCATTTTTCCAGTCTGTGTGGGGAAGACTGAGACATATTTGGGTGTCTTGAGACCTTTAGAATAGACCAAGCTAAAAAATAACAGGCAGTGGGAAGAAACAGCAAGATTCACAGAATAAGATGACCATAATTACTATTCTAGGTAATAAGTTTACTTAAAGAAAATTCAGCAAGAATGAGTGTCCAAAAACCACAGCAAAAGAAACCCATAAACAGCCAATGTGTGGAAACATAAACAAGCAGAATAGCAATTGGGGTCAGAAAATTTTGATAGGAAAATGACACAGAATATTTACAAGAGTAATGCTAAAATAATTGCTTGCCCTAAATTCAGAGAGCCACCCATGTAGACATCTCCAATCCTTATGCTAGGAGGAAAAGTTGGGGAAAAAAATGAAGTCAAGGACTTAGCAAAGATAAATTCCAGCATTGGGGATTTAGAACAGAGACTTCATTTTTGTAATGACTGGAATGAGATTAGGATATCACAGCAGGAAGTAAATGCTGGGCAACGCACTAGAAGTCCGAGCTTGGGTATAGGGAAGATATGGCAAGGAACACAGAATAGATGGAAGGGAAGCAGGAGACCTATGGAAACTTTACAGGCAAAGGAAAGATCCCAAATAAGAAGCCACAAATCATAAATTGAGTCAAAAATAATGTCATCAGTTTACTGTGTCTCACCTCAACAATCTATTCTTCATTGTCTTGTCTGTGATAGTGGAATATTTCTTCCCTGATGGATGGTCTGATGTTAACCTTTTTCAGCAGAGGGTCCTGAAGAGGCATTGGAAGAGGAAGAAGCTTCTCTTCCTAGTTCTGTGTCTCTCTGCTTCTTCCTCAGGCAGTGTGTAGTATATTTTATAGTACTCACCCCCAGAAAATTTCAACAGCATCACCTCATGGATGGCTTCCTGGTAAGGTCCCTGGCATGGCAGATTCCTATGGGCAGCTTCCCCCAGAACTTTGTAGCAAAATTCACCAGTGCAAAACCTCCCTTAGGGAAGTTTTCCAACATATCACCCTTGTGAACAGCTTCCCAGCAGGAAGTACAGCACCTCTCTGGAAGGTGGCTTTTTCTAGCATCACAGAGGGCAGATTCGTAAGTGTACCACCCTCATGGACAGCTTCCCAGTGAGTTCAAACTCCACCAGCCTCGCAGCCCAGCAAACTTCTCTGCCGTGTAGTGATGAAAGCTGCTCCCTCTTCAGAAGTTCTGCACCTTAGCCCTGCGTTGCTGGGAGGGAATGATTGGGGATATTCATATTCTGATTCCATCCTAGGAGGTGAAGTTGTTCCCTCTATCTTCTACTCCTGTATTCATTAGAATTATCTTTACTCCTTTAGTGGAATGTCTATCAATATCCTTCAGTAGATATTCCTCTGTTACAATAATTCTTTATATCAAACTTTCCCTAACCAAATTACTGTGTGGTTTTTGTCCCTTGATTATACTCTTGATACATTACATTTCCCAATAGAGATTAAATTTTAACAGAAGTCCTTTCTGGGAAAAATGATGAAATCACAGAACTAAAAGAGTATGGAATATAGACAATGGGTTATCAGCTAAATGGTTTCTTCAGAAAGACCTTTGGGGCACAGATTCCAGCAGGACAAGTCTGAAAAGCACAGGCTACTGCAGTCTCAGCCTACATTTCTCTGGCGCAGTTCACCATATACTCTAATGGTTTCTACATGTATCTCTGTTAATGCAATATATAATGCAACATGATCACTGACATTAACCTCACCAGCATGTACTGACAATAAATTTTGTCAGCAGTAAAAAGATTATCACAAGATTCTCAAATGTTAGTGTGCATGAGAATCCCTTGTTTCCTACCTGTTGAAGCAGTAGATTCCTAACTCACAGACTCACAAAAGAAATCTAATCCAGTAATGTGCACTTATAACAGGTATCTTGGGTGACATTTAAATATGTTCTATCAACTACACTTTAAGAAAGATTCCTTGAGGCGCCCTCTCCCACCACTCCTATTCAACATAATATTGGAAGTCCTGGTCAGAGCAATCAGACAAGAGAAAGAAATAAAGTGCATCCAGATAGGAAGAGTGGAAGTCAAACTATCCCTGTTTACAGACAACATAATCCTATATCCAGAAAACCCCAAAGTCTTGGCCCAAAACCTCCCTCAGCTAATAAACAGCCTCAGCAAAGTCTCAAGATACAAAGTCAATGTACAAAAATCACTAGCATTCCTATACATCAACAACAGTGGAGACAACAGCCAAATCAGGAACGCAATCCCATTCACAATTGCTACAAAAATAATACCTAGGAACACAGCTAACCAGGGAGGTGAACAATCTCTACAAGGAGAACTACAAAACACTGCTCAAAGAAATCAGAAATGATACCAACAAATGGAAAAACAGTCCATGTGCATGGATAGAAAGAATCAATATGATTAAAATGGCCATACTGCCCAAAGCAAATTTATAGATTCAATGATACTCCTATCAAACTAACAATGAAATTCTTCACAGAACTAGAAAAAATCTATTTTAAAGTTCATATGGAACCAAAAAAACAGCCCAAAGAGCCAAGGCAATCCAAAGCAAAATGAACAAATCTGGAGGCATCACACTACCCAACTTCAAACTATACTATAAGGTTACAGTAACCAAAACAGCATGGTACTGGCACAAAAACAGACACATAGAGCAATGGAACAGAATAGAGAAGCCAGAAATAAGGCTGCACACCTACAATTATCTGATCTTTGACAAACCTGACAAAAGCAAACAATGAAAAAAGGATTCCCTATTCAATAAATGAGGCTGGGATAACTGGTTAACCATGTGCAGAAGATTTAAACTGGACTCATTGCTTACACCATATACAACAATTAACTCAAGATGAATAAAAGACTTAAATGTAAAACCCAAAACTATAAAAATTCTGGAAGACAACCTAGACAATACCATTCTGGACACAGGAACGGGCAAAGACTCCGTGAAGATGCCAAAAGCGATTGCAACAAAAGCAAAAATTAACAAATAGGATCTAATTAAACTTAAGAGCTTCTGTGCCGCAAAAGAAACTATCAACAGAGTAAACAGGCAACCTAGAAATTGGGAGAAAACATTTGCAAACTATTCATCTGACAAAGGCCTAATATCCAACATCTATAAGAAACTTAAGCAAATTTATAAGACACAAACAAACAACACCATTAAAAAGTGGAAAGGCCAGGCGCAGTGGCTCACGCCTGTAATCCTAGCATTTTGGGATGCTGAGGCATGCAGATTGCCTGAGCTCAGGAGTTTCAGACCAGCCTGGGCAACATGGTGAAACCCTGTCTCTACTAAAATACAAAAAAAAAAAAATTAGCCTGGCATGGTGGCATACACCTGTAGTCCCAGCTACTTGGGAGGCTGAGGCAGGAGAACTGCTTGAACCCGGGAGGCAGAGGTAGCAGTGAGCCGAGATCGTGCCACTGCACTCCAGCCTGGAGACAGTGCAAGACTCCGTCTCAAAAAAAAAAAAAAAAAGGTGGACACAGGACATGAATAGACACTGTTCAAAAGAAGACATACATGGGGCCAACAAGCATATGAAAAAAAGCTCAACATCACTGATCATTAGAGAAATGCAAATCAAACCACAATGAGATACCATCACATACTAGTCAGAATTACTATTATTAAAAAGTAAAAAAAAATAATAAAAGGTGCTGGCAAGGTTGTGGAGAAAAAATTGCTTATACACTGTTGGTGGGAGTATAAATTAGTTCCTGTTGTGGAAAACAGTGTGGTGATTCCTCAAATATCTAAAAACAGAACTACCATTTGACCCAGCAATGCCATTACTAGGTATACACCAAAGGGAAAATAAATCATCCTGTCATAAAGACACATGCATGTGTATGTTCACTGCATCACTATTCACAATAGCAAAGACATGGAATCGACCTAAATGTCCATCAGTGGTTGACTGGATGAAGAAAATGTAGTATATATATACCAGGGAATACTATGCAGCCATATAAACGAATGAGATCATGTATTTTGCAGGAACATGGATGGAACTGGAGGCCATCATCCTTATCAAACTAGCACAGGAACATAAAATCGAATACTGCATGTTCTCACTTATAAGTGGGAGCTAAATGATGAGAACTCATGAACGCAAACAAGGGAACAACAGACATTGGGCTCTACATGAGGGTGGAAGGAGAGGAGCAGAAAAGATAACTATTGGGTACTGGGCTTAGTACGTGGGTGATGAAATAATCTGTACAACAAATACCTGTGACATGAGTTTACGTAAATAACAAACCTGTACATGTACCCCTGAACTTAAAATTTACAAAAAAAAAAAAGATAAACACTCCTTGAAAAACAGCAGATAATACAAACCTTTAGATAATGTATCTGGTATACCAAATTAATAAAATATTTAAGATAAGCAATTATGGGTTTAAACATTGAAAAACTTGAAATTCCAGATCAGAAGTATACTGTGTAGTGGGGGTTCCTCCTGGTGATTATGAATGCATTGGTTGGGATTTCAGGCATAATGGATATGATAGTAACTAACAATAAGGTGTAGACACAGAGAAAAGTGGACACATCTGACAGTTACTTAGAAAGTAAAACCCAGAGGACTTGTGGATAGATTAAATATCAGGAATAGATGGAAGTGAGTTGTCAGGAATGGTTTCCACATTTCACATTTACCCAATCTGATAAATAGTACTCATTCACTAAGATAGGGAACACTAGAAGAGTTTAGGAGTAAAAAATTCATATTTCTGACCCCTTGCATCTGAGGTGGAATAGTCAAGTAAGCAATTATATGCAAACCCTGGAGTTCAGGGAAACATTTTGAGCAACAGGTATATGTTTCTAAACTACATGCATACAGGTAATACTTGAATGGAAAAACTGGATGAGACTGCCTAGGGAGAAAGTTTGGAGTAAAAAGAGAAAAGGCATAGGATAAAACTTTGAGGTACTCCAACATTTACTGGTTGGGTTAAAGAGGAGACTTTAAAAAGAAGATAGCCAAAGAGGTAAAACAATAGCCAGGAAAATGTAATTCACAGAAGCCAAAGGAATAGTGTTTCAAAAATGAGGGCATAATCAATAATATTAACTATAGCTGAGGCAAAAAAAAAAAATGTTTAATTTAACAACATACAACTTACTGGGAACCATATGGAGAGAATGTTTTATTTGTTAGAGAGACAGAATTCAGTCTGGATAGATTGAGAAATGCTTGGGAAGTAAAAGCATAGTGTATAGTAAATTAATATACAAATAAATGTGGCTCTGAATGTGTGACACATGCTCCATGGCTAAACTCTTAAGGGTTGTTACAGGAAATCCATAAACAACTCTAACTGTTTTACTTAATACCCTTAGTTGTCTCTTACAAGGAAAGAGTGCCTAGATTAATCTCTTCACTAGGTGCCAGTTTATTCATTGAACACTTTAAAAAAAAAAAGACCCAACTAGTTTCATTCTTCAAAGACTGTCTACTCTGTTTTTCTCTCCACTCGCTTATAAATCTGCTTTGCCTTTACACCCTGGTAATAATCTAATGACTGGTTCCCTAATATGAGTAAATTTGCATACAAAATAATTTTTTAAAAACAGGCTAATAGAGGACATTCCTCTTTAGAGAGGAATGTGGATCAAATGAGAGATAAAAGAGCATATTTAAAAATTGAAAGGATAAAATTGAATGAGAGAAATTGAATTTACAAGAGAGAATAATTAATTAATCAAAGTCCTTGAGAAGGCATGGCAGGGCACAGTGGCTCACACCTGTAATCCCAGCAATTTGGGAGGTGGAGGCAAGGGAATTGCATGAGTCCAGGAGTTCAAGACCAGCCTGGGCAACATGGCGAAACCCCATCTCTACTAAAAAAAAGTACCAATTAGCCAGGCATGGTGGTTCGCACCTGTGGTCCCAGCTACTTGAGAGGCTGAGGTTGGAGAATCACCTGAGCCCGGGAGGTCAAGCCTTCAGTGAGCTGAGATCAAATCACTACAGTCCAGCCAGGGCAACCAGAATGAGACCCTGTCTCAAAAACACAAACAAACAAACACAAAGTCTTGAGAAGACAAGAGGATATGAAATCCAAAACAGAAGCAAAATAATTAGTCATATGTATAAGAAAGAACAATATATCTGTTTTAACAGGAAAAATGAAAGAGAAAATAAGTACAGATGTTAATATTTTGTTAGGTAGCAGGAATTGAAGGAGTTCCAACCAATGGCTTACATTTCGAGTATTCCAAGTGTTTGGCAGCCAGACCAGTATTTAAAGTAATAATTGGAAAAACAGAAATTTATAGTTCAAGAATAAGTTGCCTAAATTAGTGATTTTTAAAATAAATAATTTCATTAATGACAAGGTCCACAGTGTGACTGGAAGTGGAGGCCACGAGATCTTTGGAGATGAGGAAGTCAAGAAAGTAAGAGGCCAGGGTTTTGGATAGGTCATGTACATTGACAGGACTGAGTGTAAAAGAATAGTAAAAGTAAACCCATTAATAAAATAATAAAAAGAGGTTGATGGATGAAAAGAAGATGACAAGATGAACTTCCAAAGTTGCAAAGAAGACCACATTTTAAAAGAGGGTAGAGGAATAGTAGACTTCACTCTAACCCTACCTCTCTGGAAGGATAATGACCACTATGCCATAATCAAAGAATGACTAACACTTTTCCAATGTCAGTCAAATGTATCCTAAAGCAAAGAGTATGCAGACCACAAAAGTCTTCTATTCTGGGACCAGAGATAAAACAATGAGAAGATGCTAGGATACAGTCCCAGTTCATGCATTTAAGGTTCTATCTATATTTATCCTTTAAGTTTATACCCCCAAAGAAACTGGCCTCTTTTCTTTGAAAAGCCTGGGCTTCAAGAGTGTTTAATTGGACTGAACCATAAGTGTGACCAAATGAGAACTAAAATAATTCTGTAAATCAGTAAAGCTACCCTGGAAATCATTCCAATATACTAACAGCATATATAAAGTATTTTCCAAAGTAGAATTAAAAGCCCCTAAGGACAGAGATCAGTAGTTCTCAAACTAATGGCAAAGTACCTGAATCAAAACTGTAAAAGAACATCATTAAAATAATGTATTTCATCTATAGAAAATCGATACATAATTTTATGTCTATACATATATCATCATTTAGCATGATTTTTTAAAATATGGTAGAAATTTTTAAAGTGAAAGATTCTCTTATCACCCTTTTATGTAAATTGGAAAAAAATAATAACTTAGTTTCCATTATTCAATTTTAGGAAAAAACATGTGTCACTCAAACTTGGAGTACACCAGATATATGCAGGGACATAGGGTGTAAGTCACTGAGAAATATTTTATCCCATCCACTTATTCCTTGTCTACCTAAATCAAAAGATTACTTTATAACCAACAGTTATTCAAAACTGACTTATACATTCTTAACTTATACATAATCCAAACTGGTTTTCAAATGAGTTTAAAAATATTAACAATTTTAAAACATTAGACTTACTTCTTCCATCTGATTGACTTGCCACTGAAACCACTTTAAGAAAACAAAAGAGGGACAAAAAAAGAAATAGTGACTATTTAAATTGCAGCAATGAAATAAATATTTATATAAATGTGTGTCTGTGTCTGTGACTCTTCATCCATCAAATATCAGCCCTGACCGAAATATCACTTGGGATTCAGAATGGGGCTAATGTACTATACAAATGAACATAAAATTCTTAAACATATAGAGCAGCAAGTATGGAATTCCTTCTACTCCCTTAAAATTTAGAAACCTCTTCTTCACTGGCATGTATTTCTATGTTAAGTTTAATAGGCTTAAGCTGTGATATATTGAACATACCTTAAAAAGAGATTCCAAAATCTGAAAAATAAAGTTTTAATTAAAATGTTTAAAAATAGAACACTTCACAATGTATAATATTTAGTTCAGTCTTTTGCAATTTTCAATCACAAAAATGTACTATTAAATTATAACTTTATAAATCTGTAGTTGAAAATTATAATTTTTTATTTACAGACAGTGCTTTTAGCTCACCTTGCATAGACAACTTCATTCTAGAATTTAAAAATAATTTTTCTTTTTATATATAGAAAGGGGGAAAGAGGGAAAGAGAGACAGAATCTCACTGTCACCCAGGCTTGAGTGCAGCAGCGCACTCATAGCTCACTATAACGTTGAACTCCTGGGCTCAAGTGATCCACTTGCCTCAGCCTCCTGAGTAGCTAGGACTACATGGGCACGCCCCTATACCTGGCTAATTTTTAATTTTGTTTTTAATAGGGACAGAGTTTGGTCATGTTGCCCAGGTTGGTCTCAAACTCCTAGCCACAAACGATCCTCCTATCTCAGCCTCCCAAAGCACTGAGCATGAGCCATCATGCCTGGCCCTAATACATCTATATCAGGAGGCCCCCAAACAATTCCCAAATGTATTTCGTATATTTTCTTAATATAGGTAAGGAGGCTGGGTGTGGTGGCTCATGCCTATAATCCCAGCACTTTGGGAGGCCAAGGCAGGCGGATCACCTGAAGTTGGAAGTTCGAGACCAACCTGACCAAC
>NW_012116844.1:1204092-1209079 GCF_000951035.1 Colobus angolensis palliatus | reverse complement strand
AATAAAATTTAAATTCCTCTCAGAAGAGCATTATATTTCTTTTCATACAGCAGCAAGTACAATAACGAAAAGCATCACCTTCCCAACACTATCTTCCCAATACAACTCTGTTCCTGCTAAATGGTCCAGAAATCAAGATATAAAATATTATAATACTATTTAATATTTTTAATGAAAAATACAAAGTACTCACTTGAGAAATTATAAGAGAAACTGAATAAATATACAAAACCCAATAGAAACTGAAATCCACATATACATTCAACCATTCTGTTTTTCACTTATAGTACAGTATTCAATAAATTTCATGAGCTATTTAACACTTCCTTATAAAACAGGTTTTGTATTAGATGATTTTGCCCAACTGCAGGCTAGTGTCCAGTGTTCTCAGCACATTTAAGGTAGGGTAGGCTAAGTTATGATGTTTGGTAGGTCAGGTGTATTAAATGCACTTTCACCATATGAAAAATTCAACTCATGATGGGTTTATCAGTATGTAACTCCCTCACAAGTTGAGAAGCATCAATAAACAGCTCAAAATATCAATATTTACCACTTAAATATCTAATGTTAAAGTGATTACATTAGCTACAAAAACAAAAATCCCGCCCTATCAAATTGGGTAAAAGTTTTCCATTACATTATTAAAGTAAAATGTTACTATGTGCATTCAGGGAGTAACATAAAATTGAACAAAAATTAAGCTAGATAAATTAAATTTATCTTCCACAACACTAACTCTAGATCTGTGGTTCAAAAAGTAAGGTGTCATAGCAACAGCATCAGCACCACCTACAAGCATACTTATTAATACTGAAAATTCTCAGGCCCCACCCTACCCTAGTAAATCAGAAATTCTAGAAGTGGGACTAGCAATTTGTGTTTTAACTAGACCTGCAGGTGATTGCTTTGCATGCTAAAGTCTAAGAATCACTAAGCTAAATAATAAGAAAGCATAAATCTAAGCAAAAATGGCTGATACCCTTCAGGAAATATACCAAAGCAAATTAATGTCTGTGTCAGAAGAAAAATATTTTCAGCTACGTAAGTGTTTAGAAAATAATGTCCACTAGGCCGGGCGCGGTGGCTCAAGCCTGTAATCCCAGCACTTTGGGAGGCCGAGACGGGCGGATCACAAGGTCAGGAGATCGAGACCATCCTGGCGAACAAGGTGTAAACCCCGTCTCTACTAAAAAAATACAAAAAATCAGCCGGGCGAGGTGGCGGGTGCTTGTAGTCCCAGCTACTCGGGAGGCTGAGGCAGGAGAATGGCGTAAACCTGGGAGGCGGAGCTTGCAGTGAGCTGAAATCCGGCCACTGCATTCCAGCCTGGGCGACAGAGCGAGACTCCGTCTCAAAAAAAAAAAAAAGAAAATAATGTCCACTAAAGCACATTATACCTAGAAATAACTAATTTTTTCCACGGTCAAGAGAGATTCCAAGGTTCTCAAAACTTACCTGCCTGCACTGGAACCTGATGGGAAACATTAGCACATATCAATTCAATCACTCATTGTAGCCACAGTTCTACAATAATTTAAACCACTCCTAGTTTAAGGAGAACAGTGCCTTTCTCAATTACTGAGGAAACCCACAGCATCAATTACCGATACTGCTAAATCTAGATCATTATTGATAAAAATGAGTGAAAAATAAAAACTGATCCACTGTGAAATGCCTTTTTATTTCATAATGATTTGTTTAATCTTTTACTTACTGATAAGTAGACATTATCTATATAATCTAGATAATCCTTTATGTGATTAAATACACATATACATCAGGTATACATGATCCAAATTTTGTCCCAATTTGAAATTTCTCTTGGAATTCTTTATATAATAGAGGTTATAAATTTAATACAGGTGAATTTATCAATATTGCCTTTTATGATTTGTATTTGTTTTGTGATTGTTTCTTGCTCCAGGTCATATACTTATATCAGTATCATATTTGATCATATATCAAATTAGTTTTTTCCCTTATAAATAACCAGTTGATCCAAAGCCATTTATTATACTGCTGGCTCTGTCATCAACAAAATTTTCCATATACAGAAGGGTCAATATCTGAGACTTTGTTCAATTTCATCAGTTCATCCAGGCTTGCACCAAAAGCACATAATCATAATTGATACAGCTGCATAATGAATCTTGATATCTGTTAGGGTAGGTCCTTTCACCTTGTTCATTTTCTTCAGGTCTCACTTGGTTATTCTTGGTCTACTGAAATGCTATATATATAAAATTCAAAGTCAATTGTAAATTTGCATCAAGAAAAATCTATTAGGGTATTTGAAGAGTGATAACAGCAAAAAAAAAAAAAATTGTGCAGTAGGGAAGTCCAAGGGCCTATGCTCCAATTTTGTTAGAACTCTGAAAAACAGTTAAATATTTAAATCAACTAAGTAAAGCCACATCAATAAAATGTGGCTTGAACACCACAGCAGAACTGTGTGGTATTTTAACTCGGTCTTACCCCACCCTGTCCTCCAGCACAGTAGAAGTCTTAAAAACAGCAACCCTCATTTTGAGTGGTTCTGGAGACAGCATAGCAGATATATTCCCAAGAAATTGTGTGAGTGTTTTGAGCTCTCTAGAGTTCCCACTTTTGAGCTCTCTAGAGGTTCCCACTAAACTGAGTTAGTTTCACCTAACTCAGAACTCTCCTAGGGAAGAAAAGCAACTAAGTGGAGGGCCTTAAAAGTGTCCCTGTTTGCAGACAACATGAGCATATACATATCATATACATAGAAGACTCCACCCGAAAACTTTCAGAATTAATGAATAAATTCAGTAAAGCTGCAAAATACAAAATCAACATATAAAAATCAGTAGTATGTTTATATACTAACTGAAAAAAGAAATCAAGAGACCAATCCCATTTATAATAGCTACAAAATAATATATAAGATACCTAGAAATAAATTTAACCAAGGAGGTAAAAGGTTTCTACAATGAAGATTATGAAATACTCATGAAAGAAATTAAAGAAGACACACGCAAAAAGACAAAAGACATCCTATGTTCATGGATTAGAAGAATTAATATTAATACTGGGCTTATGCTCAGTATCATTTTGACAGGGATTTCACTGAATCTGCAGATAGCTTTCAGTAGTATGGTCATTTTAATAATATTAATTATTAATACCATGACATTCTTTACAGAAATAGAAAACAAATCCTAAAAATTCATGTAGAACCACAAAAGACCCTAAGTAGCCAAAGCAATGCTGAGCAAAAAGAAGAAAGCTGGGGGCAACACACTACCTGACTTCAAAATATACTACAAAGTTAGCCAGGCATGGTGGTTCATGCCTGTAATCCCAGCAGCTTGGGAAGCTGAGGCAAGAGGATCCCTCAAGTCCAGGAGTTCGAGGCTGCAGTGAGCTATGATTGTGCCACTGCACTCCAGCCTGGCCAACAAAGTAAGACCTTGTCTCTTCAAAAAAAAAAAGCACACACACACACGTGCAAACACACACACAACATACTCTTCAAAGCTATAGTAGCTACAACAGCATGGTACAGGCACAAAAACAGACACACAGACCAATGGAATCCAATAGAGAACCCAAAAAATCCACTTATTTATAGCTAACAAATTTTCAACAAAAACACCAAGAACATTGGGAAAAGGACAGTCTTTTCAATAAATGGTGCTGGGAAAACTGAATATCCATAGGCAGAAGAATGAAACTAGACCCCAATATCTCACCAGATGCAAAAATCAGCTCAAAAACAGCTTAAAGACTTAAATATAAAACCCAAAACTATGAAACTACTGGAAGGAAACAGAGGAAATGCTTCGGGACAGTGGTCTGAGAAAATATTTTATGGGTAAGACCTCAAAAGCATAGGCAACACAAGCAAAAACAGACAAGTGGTATTATATCAAACTAAAAACCTTCTGCACAGCAAAGGAAACAATCAACAGAGTGAAAACACAATCTTCAGAATGAGAAAACCTATTTGTAAAACAAATTCATCTAACAAGTGAAAAATATTCAAAATATACAAGAAACTCAGACAACTCAATGGCAAAAAAAAAAAAAAAATCTGATTTTAAAGTAGGTAAATGGCTTGAATATTTCCCAAAAGAAAGATAAACAAATGGCCAAAAAGTATAGGAAAAAAATGCTCATCATCACTAATTATGAGGGAAATGTAAGTCAAAACCACAATGAGATACCATCTCACCTCAGTTAGAATGGCTATTATCAAAAAGACAAAAAGTAAATACTGACAAGGATGCAGAGAAAAGGGAACATACATACACTTTTGGTGGAAATGTAAACTAGTAGAACGATAATGAAAAATAGCATGGAGTTTCCTCAAAAAACTACAAATAGAGCTACCATATGATCCAGCAATTTCACTACTGGGTGTATATCCACAGGAAAGGAAATCAGTACACTGAAGAGACATCTGTACTTCCATGTTTATTGCAGCACTAAACTGCAATAGCCAAGATAAAGAATCAACCTAAATGTCCATCAATAGACAAATTAATAAAGAAAATGTGGCATATAGGGAGAATGGACTACTATTCAGCCACTTTCAGTTCCAAAAAAGATTTCACTCTTAATTCCAAAAAAGAATTAAATCCTGTCATTCACAGCAACATAGATGGGCCTATAGGATATTATATTAAGAGAAATAAGTCAGGAACAGAAAGATAAATATTTCATGTTCTTGCCAATATGCAAATACTAAAACAAGCGGATCTCACAGAAGCAGAGAGTAGAATCATGATTACTAGAGGTTGGAAAGGGTAGGGGTGAGGGAGGATAGGGAGAGGTTGGTTAAAGGATAAAAAATTACAGCTAGATAGAAGGAATACGTTATAGTGTTCTACAGCCCTATAGGGTAACCACAGCTAACAACAGTTTATTTTATATATATATAAACCTTAATTTAAAATTTTTGCACATGTGATAATGTATTTTTTTCAATTTTATTGAATGTGAGATCAATATTTCTTTT
>NW_012116844.1:1194003-1204042 GCF_000951035.1 Colobus angolensis palliatus | reverse complement strand
TGTTCTCATCACAAAGAAATGATAAGTGTTTGAGGTGATGAATATGCTAATTACTCTAATTTGACCACTACACATTGTATCAAAATATTGCTACGTACCCCACAAATATGTATAATTATTACATGCCAATTTAAATACTATTGCCAAGAAAAGCAATAAATTAAGTGTATTCTATTATAAGAAAAAAAGACAATTTCAACAATTCCACTGCAGTCTTACCTTTTACTCATAGCTAATTGATAAGGGTTATGGTACCAAACCATGATTATGTGGTCATTCTCCGTAATGGTCAATCATTCTCTCTTTGAGGCTGATTGCCACAACCTTAATATTTATTAACTACCTTGTAACTACTTACATGCTCTTAGTGAGGGAATATGGTAGATTCATTAAGATTCACACAACTATTGAAGAATTAATTCAAAGTTCATGTCTTATTTGTGGTGGTTCAGTGGCATAATCTTTGCATTTGGGCATAGTAAAAACCCTTGATGGTGATTTAAAAAAAGAATAAATAAATAAATAAATAATGCTTTCCAATGCCATTTATAATTTCTTAAGACACTGAATCTAGGTTAATGTTGGCTGACTGGATAGCAGATTCAATTTTCAACAACCAGTACAAGTCTGATATTTTATACTTGACCGTATATACAGAATACATACATTTTGTTCTTCTTTAAGTGCTGCTTCTAGCTGAGTTGCAAATTGTGAACAATATGTCAAGAATGAATTCATATCATCCCCAACCTTTTGAAAAGAATAATAAAACATAAAGTTACTTTTAAGAGTCCATATGCATGTCTGTCTTTTTCTAGCATATTTACTTTGTGAAAAATTTTAATTTTGCATAATTTATGTCCCTTCAAACATTTATGGCAAGAAGCCATGCTTCAAATGTGATACTAGCAAATTCTCCCAGAGAGAAAACATGAAAGAAAGTACACTCTGGGAAGTGGCCCATCAGTGACATATACCCAGCTATGTCTCTCCTCTCATTCGTCTCTACACAGTTCCAGAAAATCCAGCATCCCAGCCTTACAGTCCTGAAATTTCTGGGTGGCCCAATAAAAGGTACTCATTACCACAAAAAAATACCTCTTGGTGTTAGAAAGTGACTACTACCTATGACATCTAACTGTATACTTGCCATGAACTGCAGTCTTCTGCTCTCACCTAATGGGCAATGTAAAACTTTGAGGAAAAAAATAGTTACAGCTTAAATATCATAATGACCAAATCCCTTCTAGTAAAGCAGTGATTTGTAAATCAGAGAATTGACTCATGATAAACAAATATTACAGGCTTATATACAGTTAGAATTTTCATAGAGTGGTTCTCCATGAAGAATACATTCCCTGAGCATTACATTTAAAGATACTGAGCCAGGTGCAGTGGCTCACACCTGTAATCCTAGCACTTTGGGAGGCTGAGGCAGGTGGATTACTTGAACTACTTGGTCAGTAGTTCAAGACCAGCCTGGCCAACATGGCGAAATCCTGTCTCTACTAAAAATACAAAAAAATTAGCTGGGCGTGGTGGTGCACACTGGTAATCCCAGCTACGTGGGTGGCTGAGGCACGAAAAACGCTTGAATCCAGGAGGCAGCAGTTGCAGTGAACCAAGATCACACCACTGCACTCCAGCGTAGGTGACAGAGCAAGACTCTGTCTCAGAAAAACAAAAATAAATAAAATAAAACAAATAAATAAATGAATAAATATACTGAGAGGCTCACATACTTTTTGTCACAATAAAGACCTTTAATCATATAGGAGACGGGGAAAAAAAACTGAAATAATTCAGCAGAGAGGAAAATGAACAGATTAGTGTTACTAATCACAAATATAAACAGAAACCATTAGCCCACTTCTTCCACCCACATTCAGGTGCCACAAATATAGAGAAGACAGAGAAATATAGAGAAGATAGAGATTGATTTGACTGAGTTTATAATTTAACTAAATAAGACCAATAAAGCAGAACAGGGCAAGAGAGTTAAATACATATGAAAGGTAGTGATAATAATAGTGGACCATGCTATTTAAGCTGGGTAAGTAAGGGCACAAGGAGGATTTGGGACACTAAAAAGGCAGCAGGACCAATGGATTATGGTTCCCTGTGAAATCAAAGGATTTTTGGAGTCAGAATTTTGGACAGACTGAGTGGGAAAGACAGGAGGTGGTGGCCAGAGATTAGGATGACTGAAATTCAAATTCTGAAACAGTTATGGTAAGGACTACAGGGTATCACTTTGTCAATTAGTGGTTGAGGTAAAATAAAATACAAGATCACTGGAGGAAAGAAATTCAGTAAAATAAAGGTGGTATCTGAAGGGCTGATTTCTTCAATTTTCTCAGTATTGGAGACCACAGTAATGTGAACTTAATTTCATTTTATTTTATTTGTTGGTGGTTTTTTTTTCAACTTTTGTTTTAGATTTAGTGGGTACATGAGAAAGTTTGTTACCTGGATATATTGCTTGATGCTGAGGTTTGGAGTATCAATGATCCCATTACCCAAGTCCTGAGCATGGTACCCAATAGCTAGTTTTTCAACCCTTACCCCGCTTCCCTCCCACCTCTAGTCATCCCAGTTTCTATTGAACTTCAATTTTAGATTTTAGTTTTGGTTCTTTGATTCAATCCTGGCAGAGCTTCAAAACATAATAACCACAAGGTTGTGCAGGACAAGGATTGTGATTACACAGTCCTTTTAATAGTTGGGTAATGACCACCACAGTAAAAATATAAAACATTTCCATTATTTCAAAAAGCTTCACTGTACTCTTTTGCAGTCAATTCTCCCCTCCTACCTTAGCTCAAGACAACCACTGGTCCTTTACTACAGTTTTCCCTCTCCCAGAATTTCATATAAATAGAATCATATGGTATGTAGCCCTATTTATTTAGCTTCCCCACATCCTAATGTTTTTGAGATTCATCCACATGGTTCTATGTGTCAGTAGTTTGTTCCCTTTATTGTGAAGAGTATTTCATTGTATGCTATACCACAATTTGCTTGTCCATTCACCAGTTAGTAAATATTTGGGTTGCTGGATTCAGTAGCTATTCTGGCTATTATGAACAAAATTTCTATAAACATTTATATACAAGTCTTTGTGAAGATGTATGTGTTCATTAATCTTGGATAATCACTTAAGAGTGGAACTGGTGGCTATCTTTTAAGTATATGTTAAACTTTATGAGCAGCTGTCAAACTGTTTCTCAACATAGCAGTCCCACTTGTGTTCCCACCAGCTCTGTATGAGAGTTCCTGTGGCCCCGTATCTTTACCAAAACTTGATTATTGTCTATCTTTAAAATTTTGGTCATTCCTAATGGGTATGTAGAACTCCTTTTCTGCAACCCTCTTGGCAAAATTCAGGTCAAGAGGGATTTGGTTGGGTTGAGTAATTTTCTAAGAGGATCATTTTCATGGATAGGAAATTCATTCCAAGAACATATAAGTAATCCAAAAGAAAATATTTTAAATTTATATTTTTAAAAAGCAAATCAACCCTTTTCAGTGTTAATGTCTGTATCTTAGGGTTGCATATACTTACAGATAAAGATAATTCTTCATGTTCACGCTTTACAAATGGTTCTTCTCCATTCTGATCACAGTGTCCATAGGTTTCTTCCAAAGTGGAAACAACCTGTAAAAAAAAAAAAAAAATCAAAGCCAATTTGATACTTTAATAGTTTTAAATTAATTATATTCAATGTAAATAATATTCAGTCAATTATGCCAGGACCTTTTTACCAGTAAGACTTATTTCGTACAGTGCCACAAACTTAAATTTTCCATCCCATACCCAATTTCATGTCATCATGAGGAAAAAGCAATATTCCTTAACCTTACTCCCTAGCAAAGGAGAGATGCTCTGTGACTCTACCATTTCTGTGTTGATAGGTATCTTAAAATGGAGAGGGCCTGTCCACGAGTGGTTGAAGCATTAAGTAGAGTTTTCCTCAAAGTCTGCCTTGATTTTCTCCTCCAAAGAGAGTTAGGGAATATCGAAAGATGGAGACCAGAAAGCAATGCATTTTTAAAGAAAATTATCTGGCCTAACCTCTCAAACTTTCAACAAACTTGTACTGTACAAGTTTGATGTACTGTATCTTTTTTTTATATTTGTGCTCTTCCTCATTGTTCTCACTTGATATTTGGTACATTTACAATTCAATTCTGCATCGCGGTGAAAAAAAAAGAAACTCAGATAAAGGAAAACTTTTCCCCACATCAAGAGCTAAAGATTTGGCTGGGCGCGCTGGCTCACGCCTGTAATCCCAGCACTTTGGGAAGCCGAGGCGAGTGGATCACCTGAGGTCAAGAGTTTGCGACCAGCCTGATCAGTATGGTAAAACCCCATCTCTACTGAAAATACAAAAATTAGCCAGGTGTGGTGGCATGCTCCTGTAGTCCCAGCTACTCGGGAGGCTGAGACAGGAAAATTGCTTGAACCTGGGAGGCAGAAGTTGTAGTGAGTCAAGATCACGCCACAGCACTCCAGCCTGGGCAAAAGAGCGAGACTTCATCTCAAGAAACAAAAAAAGAGCTAAAGTTTCTGAAATGCAGAGTTTAACATAGTAGAAATGCAGGACTTAGGAAGGCCTGCTTGCAAGGTTGGCCTTAACCTGGCATCTGAGAACTTGGATATCAGGAGGGTTCTCCCCATTCACTGACAGAAGGAGCTCACTGTCCCTAACTGTTTGTATAATGTGGTTTATACTGAACCTCCTTTCCTTGTGAGAGTCTGAAATTTTCGTACATGCTAAGTACAGAGTGAATAGTAAACAACTCCCAATAAATCCCAGGGCACTAAGTTTCTAATGATTTTCCCCGGCAGACATTTCATATGTGTTGTCACAATTCATTGCTAAAGAAATTAAGCATGTCCTGGGTGACTCTAAGGGGAAAAGACTCTTGCAAGCTTAGATCTGATTTTCTCCTAATTTCACCTCATGTGCCTACTGTAATAAATCTTAACCATCAGTATGACTATATGTGGAGTCATGTGAGTCCTCCTAGAATATCACCAAACCTGGGGTGATCATGGGGTCCCTGCAACACAGAAACTAACAAGCCTCTTACCATCTTCAGATGTTTGATAATTTTTCCGATCATTTCATCTTCCGGTAGTAAGTTCTTTGTCTTACTCGATGGAATGGGCAAAGCATACCGTACAATGGATTCTCCTGTTGGTGGAGATCTTAGAACCATTGGTTCAATTTTATCATGAATTAATTTTGCATTATGTTTTTCCTTCAGTTTAGGTGATAATGGTAAATTATGTAGTCCTTTTTTGGTAGTTAATGCTGGAACAGTTGCCGATTTGTTACTGGTGGTCAACAGATGCTTTACTGGTTTCATTTTGTTACTGACTTGGCTTCCAAATTATAGATGACAAAAATTTATTCCTCCCTGTGAAAAAAATTAAAAGAGATTCAGAGAAAACACCAGGTTCTAATTAAATTCACATACTACATTTCTCCTTTTCTGATGCTTTAGCAATTTGGTCAGAGTACATTAAGCAACTTCTGGAAGCTACAATTACACTTCGGGCTTTTTTGAGTCACAGTTACTCAAACAAAACAAACTAAAATAGAATGCAGTTATCACAATATCTAATGTATATCAAGAAGTTATTTAAACCTAAGTATAATAACAATAACAGTAAAAGCTCCATCATTTTTAATCTAAGATATGCCCTTTATGTACATCATTATTCCATTTTACATGGGAGTAAACTGAGCTCAGACAAGTTAAGTGACTAACCAAGAGTTACACAGCTAATAAGTGTTAAATTTTTCAGAATTACAACATAGGTCAAGTTGGCTACAAATTTTGCTTCTTTTCTATACCCTTTGCTCTCCATATGGAAAATGTTGGGTTATTTTACCTATAGGACTTATAGCATTTCCTGTAAGTAAGGGGGGTTGTAGATGAAAACATTTCAGATTTAAAATGATAAAAGGATTATCAATTGCTATGAAGATGGTGAATCCTAAAATCAACTCTGAAAAAATGAAAAATAGAAAGGAAAATATTCCTAACAACAAAAAACAACACGAACAAAAAAATTTTTAACTGTAAGAAACCCCTAAACAAAGGCTAATTTGTTTATGGGGCATTTAGGATAGGAATATAGGGACTGAAGAAGCCAGAAGCAACAATGAGAGAATACATTCAGGAAAAAAAAAATTACATTTTCTTCCTACCTTTCTCCCATATTTGAGCTAATATATCTAATATATGTCCTTAATATACATCTTTATTCCCACAGGAGCAGTAGTCTTGACCCAAGGTATCATTAGGGTAATATTAAGGCAGCATCAAAGCTATGCTAAGAAAGTATAAACTAGATAGGTCTTGGGCTTTTATTCCTCTATTTTTCTCTCCCCTCAAAGCTGACTAACACTCAGGACAATGCCACCTCCCAAATAGTTTAAAAGTATAAGCCTAACCATGGAAATTGTCAAGTACAGTGGCAAAATTAAGATAAAGTAATGTAACACTGGTACTCTGTTATCTGAAGCTCTCTGTACTTCAGCTTGTCCCATTGTTATGTGTTGAACTGTGTCCCTGAGAAAGATATGTTCAAGTCCTAAGCCCACAGCACTTTGAATGTGACCTTACTTGAAAAATAGGGCCTTTGCAGCTATGATAAAGTTAAGATGGGTCCTAAATCTAATGACTGGTGTCACTACAAGAAGACTGTATAGCGACAGGCAGAAATTAAAGTGATGCACCTGCAAGCTAAGGAATATCAAGGATTGCTAGCATCCACCAGAAGCTTGTAAAAACCAATGAAAGATTTTTCCCTAGAGCCTTCAGCGGGGAACATAGTTTTGCTGAAACCTTGATTTCAGTTTTCTGGCCTCCAGAATTATGAAATAATAAATTTCTGTTGTTCTAAGCCACCCAGTTTGTGGTACTTTGTTACAGCAACACTAATGTCTTAGTCTGTTGAGGGTGCTATAACAACACACTATAAATTGCATAGCTTATAAACAAGAAACATTTATTTCTCACAGTTCTGGAGACAGGAAAGTTCAACGACAAGGCACTAGCAGAGTTGGTGTCTGATGAAAGCCCAGATGCCAAATAAATGGTGCCTTCTCTCTGTGTCCTCACATGATGGAAGGAGCAAGGGAGCTTTTTCAGACCTCTTTTATAAGGGCACTAGTTCCATTTATGAGGGTGCTTTACTCATGACGTAACCACCTCCTAAAGGGCCCATCTCCTAATTCTACCATATGTTGAACTGGGGCCCAATTTCAACATATGAATTTGGGGATGACACAAGCGTTCAGATCACAGGAAATATCTAGCACTTCAAAAACAAACACACCCACATACTTTCCCTAAACTTCCAGGAGGAACACAGGCTGGGAACTGGCTTTTGATCATCTCCTAATAATAGATTATCAGACAAAGTAGGAGACACCCCAAGGGTATATGAGCTCACAGGCCAAAACTATTTGACAACTGAAAAAAAGCAATCATTAAAAAATAAAAAATAGGCCAGGCACATTGGCTTACACCTGTAATCCCAGTACTCTGGGAGGCAGAGGCGGATGGATCACCTGAGGTCAGGAGTTCGAGACCAGCCCGGCCAACATGGTGAAACCCTGTCTCTATTAAAAATACAAAAAATTATCCAAGCGTGGTGGTGGGCACCTGTAGTCCCAGATACTCGGGAGGCTGAGGCAGGAGAATCGCTTAAACTAGGAGGCGGAAGTTGCAGCGAGCTGAGATTGCGCCACTGCACTCCAGCCTAGGGGATGCAGTAAGACTCCATCTCAAATAAATAAATAAATACAAAAATAAGAAACTAAAAAACATGTTTTAGTTGTAGAATCATTAAAACAGAGAGACTAAAAATATATAAACACACAGAAAGAGAATATTAGCCATATAAAACAGGTATAAGAGGTATTTTTAAGACCCAAGTGCAAATATTAAAAAATGAAAAATGTAATAGATAAAATAGCACAAGTATTCACAAAATAATACTGCTGAAGAATAAAACCTGATGCAAAGAATAAAAACAGCTGAGGAATAATTCAGCTGAAGAATAAAAAATGATGCAAAGATTAGCAGCATTTATCACATATTCCTGAATATTAATAAAATACACATCAATAGTGATAAGTATTAAAAGCTAGTAGCAGGTTTGAAAAAATATAATTAGCAATTCTACTGAAAATGAGAAAATAAAGGCCTATATATTTGTTAATAACAATAAACATGATTGAATTTTTGGAGAAGCAGTATCTAATCTTCAGAAGATCATCCAATAAATATTAAGAGACCACTAATAGGATTTTTTTATTTGCCAGAAACCATGGCAAAAGTTGATGGTATCCTGTCAGCACATTTATGCAAAACACAAAGCCAAATAGTATAATATACTATTTCAGAGAATAAAATATAAAAACAAATAATATAACTTACAGATGTTATAAATAAAATCACTTTGAATAAAGTTTTAAAAACTAATAATTTCTCAATTATTTTGGACACATGGACAGCAGATAACAATTGTCGATGTAATTATGAATTTCCAAAATTCAGATATTTCAATATGTGAACATTTATTAGGATTTTAACAAGTAGATGATGACACCCCACTGGAAAAGAATCATATACATGTTTAAGAGATTACTTATAAAAAATTTAAATTAAAAACATATAATATATATGGGGCCAGGGATACATGCCTGGGATACATGTATTTAACATCTGACAAGCACAAACAGAAAATTCTCAAAAACTAAAATTCTAAGACATTTTATACAAGTTGCTATTACATTCTTTAAACTAGGTTGTGAACAACAGAACGAAAATACCTTAACAGCACTGAAAATGTTTATTTCATCCAAGAATTATACAACTGCTTTTTTGTTTTGATGATACACTATAGTTAATTGAATGCATAGTTGCCAAGCATAATTTTTAAATCATAGTCAAATATGACTTAGCAAAGATAACTTGATACCAGTGTCACTAAAAATCCATTTGAAGGAAGAACACAATGCTCTACTGGAAACTACTGATGATAATAGTAAATATATACATTATAGCACTTGAACCAAAGCCCCTGCAAAATATTCCCTTTTACATTTTTCTTTTTTTTTTTTTTTTTTTTTATTTTTTTTTTTTTTTTTTTTTTTTTTGAGACAGAGTTTCGCTCTTGTCACCCAGGCTGGAGTACAGTGGCGCAATCTTGGCTCACTGCAACCTTCGCCTCCCGGGTTCAAGCGATTCTCCTGCCTCAGCCTCCCGAGTAGCTGGGATTACAGGTACCCGCTGCCACTCCCGGCTAATTTTTGTATTTTTAGTAGTGACAGGGTTTCACCACATTGGCTAAGCTGGTCTCGCACTCCTGACCTCAGGTTATCCGCCCACCTCGGCCTCCCAAAGGGCTGGGATTACACGCCTGAGCCACCGTGACTGCCCCCTTTCACATTATTCTCATACCGATTGTGACATGATGCTTTAAGTAAAAACTAATGTTACAAGCAAAATGATGCAGAAACCAAGATGAAATTTACAAAATTGAAAAGCCTCAAAAGAATTCTGAATAAATTACATTGCCAAAGAAACTCCATCAAAACCATCAGGTCCAAGCAAACATCAAAAATTCCACCAAAACCATCAGGACCAGCAAACAGGATGTAAGAAGAGTGGCCAATGAGCCAATAAGTAAAACCAAAAGGGTATATATATACATAGAAAGCAAGGAAAAGAAAATGTCACCAAGGACGGAGCGATGAACTATATGTGAAATGCTGAGTCAAGTAAAATGAAGACTAAGAGCTGACACTGGATTTGGCAACATGGAGGTAGGTCATTTGTAACCTGAAGAACGGCAACAATTGCAGTAGAATGATCGAGGTAAATATCTGACTTACCGTTCAAAAGACAGGAAGTAGGAACAAAGAATTGAATACAAGCACTGTAGAGAAATTTTACTACAAAAGGGAGGAAAGAAATAGAGTATTACTAGAAGAAAACATGGTCAAGAGGA
>NW_012116844.1:1180298-1193393 GCF_000951035.1 Colobus angolensis palliatus | reverse complement strand
CGACGCCACGACGCCCTGGCGCCGCCGACGTCGCTGACGCTGCGGGCGTGAGCTGCGCGCCGAGAGCGGCAGGGGAGACGCAGTTTGGCTGCTGTGGGGATCTGTCGGAAGGTTAATAATGTCCTTGGGCACGTCGGCCTCCTCCTTCCTTATTCTTTCCCATGTGTAATTCCAGGACGCCCCCGGAGCGCAGATTCATCGAGGCATTTGGCCTAGAGGCCTGCGAAGGAGAAATAAAATACAGGCCTGGTAGGACCTTTAAGAACGTGGGCTTCACCTGCAAAACCAGAGCCCCAGTCCTTCATTCATCTGCTATCTCCTCAGGCTCTTTTCAGTGTATTGTGGAGTTCATTACCAGACTCTAAGCTCGCACGGAAGTGTACATCAGCTTTGTGATCTTAAACGCAAAACAAAATCAAATGGACTAGGAATTAACTCGAAGCAGAGTTGTGACACTTAAGTGGTTTCTTGCCATCAGCTTCCACGCACTGCTTTAATACGCAATTTTACAAGGTAGATTTTTTTTCGATAATTTGACCTCAAGAAATATATTAATTTTGTCTTTAAGTTGAACAAAGTAAAATGTTTTTAATATTTTAAAATATTAATTGGTTCTCACTTATTAGGTGGGAATTGAACAGTGAGAACACTTGGACACAGGAAGGGGAACATCACACACCGGGGCCTGTTGTGGGATGGGGGGAGGGGGAGGGATAGCATTAGGAGATATACCTAATGTAAATGACGAGTTAATGGGTGCAGCCCACCAGCATGGCACGTGTATACATATGTAACAAACCTGCACGTTGTGCACATGCACCCTAGAACTTAAAAGTACAAAAAAAAAGGAAAAGAAAAATATACATATAGACTGTGGTAGGGGGCGGCAGGGGAGATCAGTTTACTTGTTGAACTGGTTCATATGCATTTTCCAGGCAACAGAAAATCTAAATTTGAAAGGAAAAAGGTGAGGAAAGGGAAGCTTTAGTAGCATCATTCAAATGTGAGTATGTATTACTACATAGTCCCTGGAAATAGAAGGGGCTTACATTATGAAATACTGAAAGATCTAAGAGCTTTGAAACAAAGTTGAAAACACATTGCTCAGTGGTAAATAAAGCAATGTGGGGTTTCAACTGTGCTATCCAATGTGGGAGCCACAACCCCAGGTGGCTACTGAACACCTTAAACATGTTGGTCCAACTGGTATGTGCTATGAATGTAACATATACAATGCACTTCAAAGGGTTGCTATGAAAATAAAAAAGAATGTAAATATCTCAATAATTTGATATTGATTGCATTGAAATATTATTTTTAATATATCAGCTTATAAAATATATTACTAAAATATAAAATATTAATTGATATAATTTAATTGTTAATAATGCCTGTGTGTAAATGAAAGGAATAGGAAAGAGGGAACTAAAACTAAAAAACAGATTTAAAGGAGACCTTAGATTTGACATAATAGATTTCAACTATTTTCTAAAACTCTGAAAATTGATTATATCTAATTATTTCTAATTTTCAGTAAAATCTGAACACCTCATCAGAGATTCCTGAAAATTTATCAGCTCCCAAGAGCTGGTGTAAGCTAGCTCCAGCACACCACTGGGAGTTACCACTGGGGTTGCCTGGAAAACAAGACATCTTCTGGAGTGCCAGAAATGTTCTGTCTTCTGCTCTTTCTGGGTGTGTTCAAAAATTCATGAAGGCAGGCGGGCACAGTGGCTCACACGTGTAATCCCAGTACTTTGGGAGGCTGAGGTGGTGCATCACTTGAGGTCAGGAGTTCAAGACTAGCCTGGCCAACATGGTGAAACCCCATCTTTACTAAAAATACAAAAATTAGCCAGGCATGATGGCGGGTGCCTGTAATCCCAGCTATTGGGGAGGCTGAGGCAGGAGAATCACTTGAACCCACGAGGTGGAGGTTGCAGTGAGCCGAGATTGTGCCATTGTGCTTCAGCCTGGGCAACAGAGCGAGACTCCATCTAGAAAAGAAAAAAAGAAAATAATGAGGGCATATGCTTATTTGTGCAGTTTTCAGTATGTGTGTTTTATGTCAGTAATAAAGAAAATGTACATATAAATGATCAGATTTATTAAGCTTTTCACCAACAATTTTTTAAAGTTGGCAATAAAATTAAGAAAGTAGTTTAGAAAGAATTGAATTGCTAAAATCAAAATCTCCCAAAACCATTGTAAATGAAAGGGATAGGAAAGATAGAACTAAAAATCAGGAGAGATAAAAGAAGACCTTAGATTTGACACAGCCAATTTCAATGAATTATATCTAGTCATTTGTTATTTTGTTGGTAAAATCTTAATGGTCAAGTTGTCAAGTTAGCATACATTAGCAAAACTCTCAGCATGAGTCTAGCCAAAAGTTCACCATTCATATCTGTAGCCTTAATAGTCAGCACAGCTAAGAACCACAGAAAAGTTATCAGTGCTGACAATGTAAAGCAAAGAAGTTTTAAAAGTTAATAAATTTAAGCAGGTAATATCAAATTTGCAGTGGTTTGAGTCTGTGACATGAATTGATTATTCTTTGAAAACAAACAATACTTATGAATAGAGAGGAACTTTTTAATCTGATGAAGGACATCTGTGAACTATCTCCAGCTAGCATCATTTTTAAGAGTGAAAAATTGATTTTTCCTTAAGATCGGAAGGTGACAAGGATATTTGCTCTCACTATGTCTATTCAATATTATACTGGAGTGCAATAAGGCAAGAAAAAGAAATAAAGGCATAATGATTTCAATGAAAGAAATAAAGCTGTATTTCCAGACAACAATACAATTTCCAGACATCTACAGTGAAAACTATATAACATTACTGAGAGAAATTAAAGAAGATCCAAATAAATGGCGATTATATACCATATTAATGGATTAGAAGACCCAATATTGCTAAAATGTCAACTTTTTAAGTCTATATCAATATTTATCTATGGATTAGATGCATCTATGATCAAAATCCAAGCAGATTATTTTCTAGAAATCAGGAAAATAATTTTGCAATTTATATGGAAATGAAAAAGGCTAGAACTAAACCAATCTTGAAAAAAATGAGCAAATATTTAAATGACATATACTACAGGAGTTATAAAGTTATAGTAAGATAGTATATTACATGAAGATGGACAAAAATGGAACAAATAGAGGGTTAAGAAATATATCCACATATGTAAAGTCAATTGATTTTAAACAGTACCAGTGTACTTCAATGGGGAAAGAAAAATCTTTCCAACAATGAAAATGAAAACTGATATCATTGAGAGAAAAAAAAAATTATCCGTGACCCCTGCCTCATGCCACACCTGAAAGTTAATTTAAATTAAATCATAGACTTTGTGCCATGGACACATATCATACATATAATCCTTCAAGGGATAATGTGAAGGTTTCTGCTTCCAGCCAAGATGGAGTAACAGCAACTGGGTTTATGTGAAGGGTTCTCCTTCCAGCCAAGATGGAGTAACAGCAACTGGGTTTAACCTCCTGTCTGGAACAAGTAAAGAATCAGACAAAATATATGAAACAATGAATTTTGATACCTTGGTTATCAGATAATGAATGATAATGACCCCTGCATAACAGAAAACAGACAAGATGATCCCTGTGATTTCCTAAGCTTACTGCCTGAAGACAGGTGGTTCCAAGTCATGATACAAAGAACAGAAAACCCAGGCAGCTTCTAGCCGTCTCTGAGTTGAGGGAAGGAGGTGTCCAGGAAGGCCAAGGAAGCTAGAGTTCAAAGAGGAGAATCCTGCAGAAGAAATTAAAGAACAAAGAGAGCTCCATAAATCTTTAGGGGACCCCTTTAGTCTTCAACTGGGTAATGATCACTGTATACATGTATGAAAACTATCCAAGGCCAGGGAAAAGGACCACCTGGAAGCATGATAGGATATGATACTCAGTGCCCACAAAGAGCTCAGAATATTTCATGTTACCACCAGCTAGAGTCAAAAGTTTTATAATTTAAGAGGCAGTGAGTAAAGTGCTCAAAAGGTTTTGCCTCAGGAAGAGTTCAAAAACAGTCTTACACTGAACACTCCTGTGGACCTGTCAAACAAAGCTTAAAAGTAAGACCTGAAAGGATTGAATGTTTCCAGTAACTTAGTTCTGAGAGCCAAAACACAACTCAAGAATATTTATAGGCATACAAAACCTTCCAGCACTCAATAAGGTAAAAAGTTACAATGATAACTACAAAAAAATTGCTGAGAGAAAATAAAAAGACCTAAATAAATGAAGATACACTGTGTTCGTGAATCAGAAGATTTAATAATGTTAGGATGTCAGTTCTCCCCAAATTGATCTATAAATCCAATGCAATTCCATTGAAAATACCATCAGGCTTTTGTGAAGCAATTTGCAACCTGACACTAAAATTCATTTGGAAATAGGAAGGATCTGCAATAGCCAGAATGACTTTTTAAAAGAAAAACAAAATTGGAGGTAGATATTACAAGAAGTATAGTCAGGGAGCATTGAGTGCCCTGGAAATAAAGTCTTGTTTGCATTTGCTGGGTAAACCCTTTCCCCCTACCTCCACCAAAATGGCACTCATAGTACTCATGAGGCACAGGTTGACCATGCCTCTAACATGGCCTCCCAATCACTGATACACCTTAGGATTCCTAGTTCAGTTTGAATAATTGAGAGTCCTTGCTTTTGTAGGTACCACATAGTAGAAGTCAGTCCAATCTTTCCTGTCCTGTTTCATCCATCACCACAAAATACCTAAGTGACAGCTATGGGACTGTCTACAGGCAATGCCTACAAGCTGTTGACAAGTTTTTGCATGGGAAATGAAGAAGCTGAGGCCATTCACTGCTGTTTCTGATAGACTTCTCAGAAAGAATAAGAGAATAGTAATCAAATTGTGGTCAAAGCCATCTGACAGAGGATAACAGACCCAGGAATCAGTTAAATTCAAGGACTTGAAACGGTTTGCAAAAGCTGCACCAGGGCATTTTCCTTTGTGAGGGAAAGCTCCAGGATCAGTTCTAAAAGACAAAAGAATATTAATACTAATGTCCCTTTATCCCCCAGTGCCTTTCCAAGTACTTAGGTCTCAGTGTCTCTCTCTCTCTCTCAACACTGCCACAAAATTAATGTGTCCCATTCTAGTAACTATAACCTCTTTCCAATCATGCTTCTAATCTCACCTAAACTTTTCATCTGGAAGAGTCAGTCAAAAGCAAGAGTGACAAGGGAATTTTTATAAAGCATATAAAAACCCATTTGTCCCTCACCTCTGGCTTTTATGGGTAAGTGTCAGGGGCCTGGGTGGAGAATATCAACCCAAAGCAGAATAGTACGAGCCTGAATACTAGATATTGCTTCATCTCTGGTTTCCTGTGGCAGGTTCTCTGTCTCAGGAATCTCTTACTAAGAGGGCCAAATACACTTACAGCAGCCAGAGCCTACTCCAAGAAAACTCATACTGTCATCTTCAAAAAGATCTAATATTGACCTGATAGAATTCAGGAGGAGTTAAGCTGTAAGAGGAAGACATTGCTATTGCCATACCTCCTTAACAAACACTGTGTGCCTCTCTCCCTCATCTCCCAAGCTAACAAGCCAAAGTTCTTACGATTTGCATGATTTCTATTCATGGCAGTCACAAATTCTCTCCTTTTGCATTTAGAGATGCATATCTCTGTAACTATTTTCTGAAAAGGATCAGAACCTTACTCTTAACCCAGAATGGATCTTAGTTCTCATTGTTACAATGGGATGGGAGTGACACTGACCATCAGATTCACCCTCCTGCCCCCACCTCGATGAACCTATTTTCCAGTACTCAGCCTGCAACCATCTCCCTAGTTCCTCCTTGGTTGCAGAGAATGAAAGAGGGGAGGATCACTTATTGCTTGATTGACTAGACAGTTTGAATAATGTGGCTGCTACTAAATCCTACAGGCTTCCCTCAAATTATAACTGAATGTGGGAATGCTCTGGTCTTTCTTATTCCAGAAAGCCATGTCTTGTCAGTATTCCATCTTTATCACCAAAACTGGTAATAATAATAAGAGTCTGTAATTTTACCTTGCTAGAAAACAAGTTAGCATGCCACAGATTCATAGACACTGGCAGGAGATATGAGATTCCTGGGCTAGGGATAAAGAACAATTTATTAATCAGAGCAATAGCCGTAGTCAGAATAACAACATTTGTGCTAGTTCTTCAAGCCCTGATTCCCATAGAGCACACTCAGTGAGTTGCATTACCCAAGAGCGACCCTATTTAGGAAACCCCAGTATTTTCTAAAACCATTGCTAGAAAACCTTTTCAACCTTTTTCCAGTGGAAGACATTGTCTTTACTATCATGAACAGCCAACAAACCTGCCTTCTTCCCCAGAGGGAGACACTTTATTTTCCAAAGCTGTTTTCTATACGGAGTTTCTTGAAAAGACAGTCTAGAAAAAAAGCTGCGAATACAATTGCTCAGAAGATATGCAAAAACATAAGATCTATGGAGAATTATCTCCCAACACCTCCATAAATATATTCACACATAGACCTAACTGTAAAACCTAAATCTGTAAAGGTTCTAGAACAAAATATAGGAGTAACTTGAGTTACCTTAACAACCAACAAGGTCAGGGGTAGTCCAGAAAGCTTGACCCACAGGGACAGGGACAGGACTTTGGTGAGTCAAGCAGGGCATCTCCTCTGAAAAATCTAAGCACTCACTGTTAGGTGCAGAGCCTGCACTTGCACAACCTGAAAGCGAGCACCTCCTTAAATTTTTTCTTTTCCTACTTGGGCTTGCCATAATCTCCACACTGCCTCCTTTTCCTTCACTGACACAAAATCACAGAGAATGGCAGCATGTTTTGCTCAAAGCAGCAGTACAGCTTACTTACATCACAACCTGAACCGGCTATGTTTTCTGTCCTAAGCCCCATTCAAACGCAGCAGCATTCCATGTGATGTTTTATCTGCTGGATTAGCATTTGGAGGTATGGAATGTATGCTTCCACAACCCAAACAGACCCATGACATTGCACTTCCTTCTTTGTAGTAGCACATGGATTCTTACTAGGAATAATATCACCCCCAAGGGGGCAAAAATTGGTATTTAATGGTTTATGTGGTCTTGTAGTCTTCCAAAGGCTACACCACCTAAACAAATATACAGTACATCTGTGCTATCAATATTCCATGATGGAGAGGCAATTAGGGGTAAAATGTTCAAAAAGCTTCCTTACCAGGGCATTAATAACAAAAAGGTTGAGAAACACTGTAGCAGGAGAAGATGCAATAATAACCAAAAAAGACATTTTTTAAAGAGGATGTCTCTGCATGCCTTTGATCATCAGATCTCTGAAGTATTTACTGAAGTGTGAGTCCCAGAATCTTAGAAGAGTTTACTTTCCACCCTCTAGAATGTATTTGTCAAAAAGTGCCCATTATGGGCCGGGCACGTGGCTCACGCCTGTAACCCCAGCACTTTGGGAGGCCGAGGCGGGTGGATCATGAGGTCAGGAGATTGAGACCATCCTGGCTAACAGGGTGAAACCCCGTCTCTACTGAAAATACAAAAAAAAATTAGCCAGGCATGGTGGCGAGCACCTGTAGTCCCAGCTACCCAGGAGGCTGAGGCAGGAGAATGGCGTGAACCTGGGAGGCGGAGCTTGTAGTGAGCCAAGATGGCATCACTGCACTCCAGCCTCAGCAACAGAGCAAGACTCTGTGTCAAAAAAAAAAAAAAAAAAAAGTGCCCATTATGAACTTGGTTCTGTCAGATCTATCAAGTCATAAAGGTGAGTGAACAAAGCATCAGTTCATCACAAGATGTAAAAAGCGCATCTGGGATTAAACCTGAACAGGAGTAGAAGGTAGGAATAATCTACATGAGGAAGTAGCCTGTACCTCCATGTCACCCACCACAGCTGCACCAGGGCCCCTCCCCTCAGCTCACATCTATGACTTTACAGGAGTCCTGTATTACTAGTTGAAGGAAGGAGAAAATTAAGAGGTTGGTTTCCAGATAGGCTGTCTAGGTATAACAGAGCAAGACAAAAATAGATGGTAGCTGCATTATAGTCACAATGGGGGACAGTCTTGAACAAGTATTGAGAGAAATTTTTCCTGAGAAGCTGTGAGCAATGTCTCTGCTCACCCACTTTGTGTGAAAGAAGTGGCTCAAGATGAGACTTATATATGGACTATATATGGACTCGTGGATGGTGGCAAGTGACTTGTCCTGCTAATCAAGGGCTTAGAAGGAAATGTACTGAAAGGTCAGAGACAAGGAGATCTTAGTTAGAGGCATGTGGTGCCTATGGCTAAACATATGAAATTTTTCATATCATAAGTAATTTCCTATCAGATGGCATCCACCACAGAAGCAGCACAGAACAACTTTATGGACAAAATAATTCAGCCAGCTAATGTTAGCCAACCTTTGTCTTCAGCCGCCCCAGACCACATAGCCACATGAAAGAAGTGGTCATAGTAACAGAGATAGAGGCTACACATGAGACCAAAAGCATGTACTCCCTCTTACCAAGGTCAGTCTAGCTACTGTTGCCTCTGAATGTCCTCCATGGCAGCAGCAGAAACCAGTATTCTTGTATGACACTATTCCTTCAAGTATCATTCCAACAACTTAGCCATTTGATGGCAGGTTGATTATGTTGAGTCCCTTCCATTCTGGAAGAGCCAGTGAAATACACAGATCTGGAAACCAAAGGATGCAAGCAGGAAATATTCCAGCTAGCATCACTCCCAATAACCACTAACGAGCTTTATGCATCTCTTCCTACAATCCTGGACTTCAAAACCTTAGATATTTTGATTCCCAAAAGAGGCATAAGAAGCCTCCTACTGAACTACAAGCTACAGCTGCCACATGGGCACTCTGAACTTTTCATTTCCAGGAACCACAAGGTTGTAAGAAGGAGTCACAGTCTTGGTAGTCTAGGTGACACTGACAAGCAGGATGAGGTAGAGGTAATGTTAGACAGTGGTGGTGGAGAGGAATATGTGTGAAATTCAGGTGATCCACTTGAGTGCCTATTGATACTTCCTTGCCCAATGTGACTGTGAATGAGCAAGTGCAGCAAACCTGGCCTGAAGTTGACAAGAGCTATAGAGGAGCTGTACTCCAAATGTGTAAGGACAAATACATGTAAAGCAAAGAGGGGACTGTAGCAGACACGAAAACATGGCCACTTACAACTCCCTTCAAGAAGGAACCTGCAGCAAAGAATATAGACCAGTGAAAACCAGCTATGGATGTCTTCAGGATTTGTCTTAATAAATAACTTTTGAGCTGAGGCCACTTGCCTCCTGGGCATCCTCCAGCTGATGACTCAGCATGCAATGATGTAAATATTTGCTGTTTCTGGCCAGTGTGAGACTCCTCTGTGGACAATATTTGTTTTTGAGATCACTGGGCTTTCTGATACATTCCCAGAGCTACCCCCACGGTCTGATGCTCTTTCTATATAATCCTCTTTCTTTTCCCCACTTTTTTCACAGGTATCAGACCGGCATCACAGTCTGAAAGCTTTCTCTGCCACTCCTACTCTCTTTCCTTTAACTTTCACAATTATAAATCTCCTTCACTTAGAACTCCATTTGGCATATGCATCCTGGAGGACCCAAATCAACACAGACCTAGCCATAAAAACAAAAAACATAAAGCTATGAAAGCAAAAAACGTGAAGAAAACATAGGTGAATATATTAATTACCTTGGCATAGGCAACTTTTTTTTGACAAGACACAAATTACTAACCATTTGAAAATTGATAAACTGGATTGCTTTCAAATTTTTAAAAATGTGCATCAACAGATGAATAAGTAAACTATGGTATATTATTACAATGGAATACTGTCCAACAATAAAAAGGAATGAACTTTTGATACACAGAACCATTTGGATGAAACTCAAAGGCATTACACTGAGTGAAAGGACCCAGTCTCAAAAGGTTACATACTATATGATTCCATTGACATGACTTTCTCAAAAAGACACAACAGTGGTAATGAAGAATTAATCAGTATTTTCCAGGGATTGGAGGTGGGAGAGGGGGTAACTATAAAAGAATAGAATGAGGAAGTTTGGGGGGATAGAATGAGGAAGTTTGGGGGGGGATACGTGTTCTGTATCCAGATTCACGTTGGTTATACTTCATGCATGTATTAAAATTCATATAACTGTGCAGGAAAAAGTCCATTTTACTGCATGTTAATTTTTAAATTAAAAATACAAAAAATCTCCACATATTCATACTCTGCTTAAAATTATTCAGCGGATGAATGCTTGGGACTCATTTGCTGAGGCATATAGTAGGTGTATATTTGACTTTTTGTTAAAGCTGCCAGGCTGTTTTCTAGGGTGTTTGTTCTATAGAGGTATAGCTCATTTATTGCACTTTACTTTATTGCACTTTGAAGATACTGCACTTTTTTACAAGTGGAGGGTTTGTGGCAAGCTTGCATCAAGCAAGTTAATCAGCACCATTTTCCCAACAGCATGTGCACACTTCATGTCTGTGTCACATTTTGGCAGCTCTTACAATATTTGAGACTTGTTCATTATTATTATATCTGTTATGGTGCCCTGTGATCATTGATCTTTGATGTTACTATTGTAATTGTTTTGGGGCACTGCAAACCATACCCATGTAAGACAGTGAAGTTAATTGATCAATGTTCTATGTTCCGACTGCTTCACCAACTGGCCATTACTCCATTTCTCTCCGTCCCCTCAGGCCTTCCTATTCCCTGAGACACAACAATATTGAAATAGGGCCAATTAATAACCCTACAATGGTCTGTAATTGTGCAAGTGGAAGAAAAAGTCATGTGCCTCTCACTTTAAATCAAAAGCTAGAAATGATTAAGCTGAGTGAGGAAGGCATGTTTAAAACTGAAATAGGCTGAAAGTAAGGCCTCTTGCACCAAACGGCCAAGTTGTTATAGCAAAGGAAAAATTATTGAAGGAAATTAAGTGCTACTCTAGTAAACACAATTGATAAGAAAGCAAAACAGCCTTATTGCTGGTATGGAGAAAATTTGAGTCATCTGGGTAGAAGATCAAACCAGCCACAACATTCTTTTAAGCAAAAGCCTAATCCAGAGGGCCCTAACTCTCTTCAATTCTAGAAGAAGCCATCCCTATAACATAAAAGTTCAAGAAGGAAGTGTTGATGTAGAAGCTATAGCAAGTTATCTAAAAGATCTACATAAGAACTGATGAAAGCAATTACATTAAACAGAGGCTTTTCTTTTCTTTACAAGGTCTTTCTCTGTCATCCAGGTTGGAGTAAAGTGGTGTGATCATAGTATAATGCAGCCTTGAACTCCCAGACTCAAGTGACCCCACCGCCTCAGCCTCACAAGTAGCTGGGACTACAGGTATATGCCACTATGACTGGCGAATTTTTTTTTTTTTTTAATAGAGACAAGATCTCACTATGTTGCCCAGGCTGGTCTCAAACTCCTAGGCTCATGCAATCCTCCAGCCTCAGCCTCCCAAAGTGCAACTAATACAGGTGTGAGCCACCATGCTCAGCCAACAATAGCTTTCCAATATAAACTAAACAGTCTTCTATTGAAAGAAAATGCCATCTGGGACTTTCATAGCTAGAGAGTGGAAGTCAATGCCTAGCTTCAAAGGCTCAAAGCACAGACAGACTCATCTGTTAGGGGCTCATGCAGCTGGTACTTTAAGTTAAAGCCAATGCTCATGTACTGTTCTAAAAATGTTAGGAGACTTAAGAATTATTCTAAATGTATTCTGCCTGTGCTCCATAAATAGAACAACAAAGCCTAGATGACAGCATGTCTGTTTATAATTTACTTTACTGAATATTTTAAGCCCACTATTGAGACCTACTGCTCAGGAAAAAAAAAAATACATTTCTTTCAAAATATTACTGCTATTGACAATGTACCTGGTGACCCAAGAGCTCTGGTGAGATATAAGGAGATTAATATTTTTATGCCCACTAACACAACATCCATTCTGTAGCCCATGGATCAAAGAGTAATTTTGACTTTTAAGTCCTATTATTTAAGAAACACATTTTGGGCTGGGTGTGGTGGCTCACGCCTGTAATCACAGCACTTTGGGAGGCTGAGGCAGGCAGATCACCTGAGGTCGGGAGTTCCAGACCAGCCTGACCAACATGGAGAAACCCTGTCTCTACTAAAAATACAAAATTAGCTGGGCCTGGTGGCACATGTCTGTAATCCCAGCTACTTGGGAGGCTGAGGTAGGAGAATCACTTGAACCTGGGAGGAAGAGGTTGCAGTGAGCCAAGATCATGCCATTGCACTCCAGCCTGGGCAACAAGATTGAAACTCCACCTCAAAAAAAAAAAGAAAAGAAAGAAAGAAACACATTTTGTAAGACTATTGCTGCCATAGATGGTGATTCTTCTCATGGATCAGGGAGAGCTATATTGAAAATCTTCTGGAAAGGATTCACCATTCTAGATGCCACTAAGAATATTTGTGATTCATAGGAGGAAACAAAATACCAACATTAACAGGAGTTTGGAAGACGTTGATTCCAACCCTCATAGATGACTTGCAAGGGTTCAAAACTTCAGTGGAGGAGTAACTGTAGATGTGGTGGAAATAGCAAAAGAACCAGAATTAGAAATGGAGCCTGTAGATGACAATGAATTGCTGCAATGATCAAATTTGAACAAATGAGGAGTTACTTATTATGGATAAGCAAAGAAAGTGGTTTCTTAAAATGAAATCTACTCCTGGTGAAGATCCTGTGAACATTGTTGAAATCAAAACCAAGGATTTAGAGTATCACACAAATTTAGCTGACAAAACAGCAGCAGAGTCTGAGAAGATTGACTCCAAATTCAAAAGAAGTTCTAGTGTGTAAGATGCTATTAAACAGCATCGTGTGCTGCAGAAAAATCTTTCACCAAAGGAGAGTCAATCGATGTGGCAAACTTCATTGTTATTGTCCTATCGTAAGAAATTTCCACAGCCTTCTTTATCAGTCTTGCTAGCAGTCTATCAATTTTGTTGATCTTTTCAAAAAACCAGCTCCTGGATTCATTGACTTTTTGAAGGGTTTTTTGTG
>NW_012116844.1:1176791-1177505 GCF_000951035.1 Colobus angolensis palliatus | reverse complement strand
CTGGAAGCATTCCCTTTGAAAACTGGCACAAGACAAGGATGCCCTCTCTCACCACTCCTATTTAACATAGTGTTGGAAGTTCTGGCCAGGGTAATCAGGCAGGAGAAAGAAATAAAGGGTTTTCAATTAGAAAAAGAGGACATCAAATTGTCCCTGTTTGCAGATGACGTGATTGTATATTTAGAAAACCCCATCGTCTCAGCCCAAAATCTTATTAAGCTGATAAGCAACTTCAGCAAAGTCTCAGGATACAAAATCAATGTGCAAAAATCATAAGCATTCTTATATACCAATAACAGACAAACAGGGAGCCAAATCATGAATGAACTCCCATTCACAATTGCTTCAAAGGAATAAAATATCTAGGAATCCAAGTTACAAGGGATGTGAAGGACCTCTTCAAGGAGAACTAAAAACCACTGCTCAAGGAAATAAGAGAGGACACAAACAAATGGAAGAATATTCCATGCTCATGGATAGGAAGAATCAATATTGTGAAAACGGCCATACTGCCCAAGGTAATTTATAGATTCAATGCCATCTCCATCAAGCTACCAATGACTTTCTTCACAGAATTGGAAAAGACTACTTTAAAGTTCATAAACTTCATAAAGTGCATATGGAACCAAAAAAGAGCCCACATTGCCAAGACAATCCTAAGCCAAAAGAACAAAGCTGGAGGCATCACGCTACATGACTTCAAACTATACTACA
>NW_012116844.1:1156174-1175533 GCF_000951035.1 Colobus angolensis palliatus | reverse complement strand
CTCGGCTAATTTTTGTATTTTTAGTAGAGACAGGGTTTCACCATGTTGACCAGGCTGGTCTTGAACTCCTGACCTCAAGTGATCCACCCACCTCAGCCTCCCAAAGTTCTGGGATTACAGGCATGAGCCACCACGCCTGGCCAATGTATTTTCAGTTACAGTATGTACAATGGCTTTTTTAGACATAATGTGATTGCACACTTAATAGACTAAAATATAGTTCAAATAGTTCAATAACTTTTATATGCAATGGGAAACCAAAAAAATCATTGCAATATTCACTTCATTGCAGTGGTCTGGAACTAAATCTATAATATCTCTGAGGTATATCAGTATTTTAGTAGGGATGGTAGTTACGTGGGTATATACAAGAAAATAAAACTACAGGCCATTATCACTGATGAACATAAATGCAAAAATCCTCAAGAAAATACTAGCTAACCATATTCAGCAGTACATTCAAAGTATCATTCACAATAATTCAGTGGGATTGATCTCTGGGATACAAGATTGGTTCAACAAACACAAATCAATCAATGTGATTCACTATATTAGCAGAATAAAGGGCAAAAACTACATGATCAGGCCAGGCATGGTGGCTCACACCTGTAATGTAAGCGCAGCACTTTGGGAGGCCAAGGCAGGAGGATCGCTTGAACTCAGGAGTTCAAGACCAGCCTGGGCAACATGGCGAAACTCCATCTCTACAAAAAAATACAAAAATTACCCAGGTGTGGTGGCACATGCCTGTAGCCCCAGCTACTCAGGAGGCTGAGAGAGGAGGATCAATTGAGCCAGGGAGGTAGAGGTTGCAGTGAGCAGAGATTGTGCCATTACACTCTAGCCTGGGCAACAGAGTGAGACCTTGTTAACACACACACACACACACACACACACACGATCAATTAAATAGTTTCAGGAAAAAAATTTGAAAAAACTTCAACATCTTTTCATAATAAAAACTCTTAATCAACTTCATATAGAAAGAATGTTTCTCAACACAACAAAAGCCATATATGACAAGCCCATAGCTAACACACTCAACGTGAAAAAATGGAACGCTTTTTCTCTAAGAGCAGGAACAAAATAAGAATGCCCACTCTCATCCCTTCTGTTCAACATAGTACTGAAAGTCCTAGCCAGAGCAGGTAGGCGAGAGAAAGAAAGAAAAAGTATCCAAACAGGAAAGGAAAAAGTAAAATTATCTCTGTTTGCTGATGATTTGATCTTATATGCAAAAAGCTTTAAACATTCCACCAAAAAGCAGTTAGAACTAGTAAACAAATTCAGTAAAGCTGCAGGACACAAAATCAACTTACAAAAATCAGTAGTGCTTCTATACATTAGCAATGAGCTATCTGAAAAAGAAATTAAGAAAACAATCTCATTTACAATAGCATTAAAAAATAAGACAATCTTAAATCTCATTTACAATAGCATTAAAAAATAAGACAATCAGGAGTAAATTGAAACAAGGAAGTGAACGATACATATACTGAAAATTATAAAACATTGGTGAATAAAATTGAAAGTGACATAAATAAATGGAAATATATCCTATGTTCATGGATTGGAAGAATAACCATTGATAAAAGTCATAATACCCAAAGCAATCTACAGAGTCAATGCAATTCCTATCAAAATTCTAATGTCACTCTTCACAGAAATGGAAAAATTAATCCTAAAATTTGTATGGAAACACAAAGGATCCTGAATGACCAAAACAATCTCGATCAAAAAGATCAATGACAAAGGCATCACGCTACCAAATTTCAAAATGTATTACAAAGCTCTAGTAACAAAAGAGTATGATGCTGGCATAAAAACAGAAGCATCGATCAATGGTGTAGGATTGAGCCCAGAAATAAACCCACACATCTATGGTTAACTGATTTTTAACAAAGATACCAAGAACACATAATGATGAGAGGATAATTTCTTTAATAAATGGTGTTGGAAAACCTAAATAGGCACATATGGAAGAAGAATAAAGATGGACTCTTATTTCACCCCTTACACAATAATCAACTCAAAAAAGATTAAAGACCTAAATGTGAGACCTGAAACTATAAAACTACTAGAAGAAAACATAGGGAGAAAGTTTTATGACATTGATCTAGGCAGTGAATTCTTGAGTATGACCCCAAAAGTGCAGGCAATAAAAGCAAAAATAAACAAATGGGATTGCATCGAAATAAAAGGCTTCTGCACAGCAAAGGAAACAACAGAGTAAAGAAACAGCCCATGGATCAGGAGAGAACATTTGAAAATTGTATATTGCTAAGGGGCTAATACCCAAAATATACAAGGGACTTAAACTACTCAATAAACAAGAAAACAAATAATTCTATTTAAAAATGAGCAAAGGACTTAAATAGATATTTATCAAAAGAAGACGTATGAATGGCCAACAGATATATGAAAAATGCTCAACATCTCTAATAATCAGAAAAATACAAATTGAAATCACAATGAGATATCACTTCACACCCACTAGATTGGCTGTTATCAAAATAGTAAAACATAACAAGTATTGGCAATGATGTAGAGAAAGGGGAGCCTTTGTACACTATTGGTGAGTACATATATTTTTTTTAAGACCGTGATATCCTCTTGATAAATTGAAAGGAGGTTCTTCAAAAAGCTAAAAACAGAATTATCATATGATCCATCAGTCTCACTTCTGGATATTTACCCAAAGGAATTGAAATTAATATGTCAAAGAGAATTCTACACTCCCATGTGCACTGCATCATTATTCACAAGAGCCAAGATATGGAAACAACTTAAATGACCATCAACAAATAAATGGATTTTTTATGTAATTATATAAAACATATATACAGTAGAATGCTATTCAGCTTTAAAAAAGAAAAAGCAGGAAATTCTGTCATTTTTAAAAATGTAGATAAATCTGAGGACATATGTTAAATGAAATAAGCCAGGCACAGAGAAAGTAATACTGTATGATCTCATCTATACGTGGATTCTAAAGAAGTCAACCTCATAGAAGTAGATAGTAGAATGGTGATTACCAGAGTCTGGGGGTGGGAGTGAATGGGAAAAGGGAAGATGTTGGGCAATGGGTACTAAGTTTCAGTTAGAAGGGAGAAATTAGTTCTGGTGTTCTATTGTATAGCATGGTGATTAAAGTTAATAATTTGTGTAACTTCAAGGTAGATAATAGAGAGGATTTTAAATATGCTTATCACAAAGAAATGATAAATATTTGAGGTGATGAATATGTTAGTTAGCCATATTTGATTATTCTACAGTGTATGTAGTATCAAAACATCACATTGCAGCTCGTAAGTATATACAATTTTTATTTTGGGGAAGTAAAACTAAAAACTGTTTTAAAAAACATGAAATTTGGAAAAGGCATTAACAAATAAATCAGAAAATGGAATATAAAGCCCAAAACAGACCCATGTATATATAAGACTTTTCAGTTATAAAAATACAGCATTTGCAATTACTGATGAAAGAATGGACAATTCAATTAATGGCTAGGGAATGTGGAACTACCATTTGGGGAATAAATTAAGTTGTATTTCTACCACACAGCACATAAAAAGTTCTAAATGGATTAAAACATAAAAGGCTAATTAACTAGGAAGTATTAGAAGAAAAATTAATATGATATTTTTATAACATTACTTGGGATAAAGATGCCTTCTAAAAACACTGTGAGCTCAAAAACCATCAAGAAAAAGGTGAAAAGATCCAATTACATGACATTTTAAAAGTTCTATTTGTTGCATGATATCCTTTAAAACATTAAAAGACAAGTAGAAGACATATTTGCAACATATGTAACTGGCAAAGAATATATAAAGAGCTTCTAAAAAGACAACTCAGTAAAAAAAAATGAGCAATCAACAATTCACAGAAGAAATTCAAATAGGGAATAAACATAAGATGTTCAAGTTCTCTAAAAATTGTAAAAATGCAAACTAAAACAAGAGTGATATATCACTTTACACCTATCAAACTGGCAAATTTTTATTTTATTTTATTTATTTTGCAAGAGATCCTTAAGGAACCATTAGCAAAAATTTAAAGTATTGATAATATCCAGTGTTAGCAAGGATTTGGGGAAAGGAAGACTTATGCATACTTCATGAGAGAACCAATTAGCAAAGCCCTTTTGGAAAGCAATTTAACAGTATCTTTTTTTTTTTTTTTTTAAGATAGTCTCACTCTGTAGACCAGGCTGGAGTGCAGTGGCGCAATCTCGACTCACTGCAACCTCTGCTTCCTGGGTTCACACGATTCTCATGCCTCAGCCTACCGAGTAGTTGGAATTACAGTCACATGCCACCAAGCCCAGCTAATTTTTGTGTTTTTAGTAGAGATGGCATTTCACCTTTCACCATGTTGGCCAAGCTGGTCTCAAACTCCTGACTTCAAATTATCCTCCCACCTCAGCCTCCCAAAGTGCTGGAGTTACAGGTATGAGCCACAGAGTCTGGCCAATAGAATCGTTTAAAGTTAAAATTTTACACTTTCTTTTATCTGATAATTTTGTATCAATCTAACCTATAGATTTAAAATGTGGGCACAAAGATATTTGAACAAGGATGTTTGTTATAACATCGTTTGTAATAGTGAAAATTTTTAAATAATCCAAATGTTTGTAAATACAGAAACTAGTTTAATAAGTTGTGGCATATCAAAAATACTAGGTAATGATATGCAACTATTAAGAATAAGATAGAACTTTGTGTGTCACCATGGGACAATCATTAAGACATATTCATTGAAAGTTTCATATTTATGCATAAAGTACTATTTTACTTGTTTTTAAATTCTACATTTCATATATATTAATGCAGAGAAAAAGGACTCAAATTATACACATTAATATATATGTGTATTTATAATGTGTGAGGTAAGGATAAACTTTGAGTATTAACCTATGTATTTCCATATATTTGAATATTTTATAAAAATAATTTATTCCTATGTTACTTATATAACAAAAATACAGAGAAAAAAATCCTTAAAAATACAATTACGGTGTGGTGGCTCATGCCTGTAATTCCAGCACTTTAGGAGGCTGAGGCAGGTGGATCACCTGAGGTCAGGAGTTTGAGACCAGCCTGACCAACATGGTGAAACCCCATCTCTACTAAAAATAAAAAAATTAGCTGGGTGTGGTGGTGTATGCCTATAATCCCAGCTACTCGGGAGGCTGGGGCAGGAGAATCGCTTGAACCTGGGAGGCGGAGGTTGCTGTTAGCCGAGATTGAGCCACTGCACTCCAGCCTGGGCAACAGAGTGAGACTGTCTCAAAAAAAAAAAAAAATACAATTGCATATCCTAAGTACAATTTACAAAAAAAAAACATGACTCTATGAATCATTAAACAGTAGATAATGTTGCCAACCTTTCTTATAATTTTGCAAAATGCCCATTTTTACAGTTTATCCAACAAATATTGATTTAGGGTCACTAAGCAATGGGAATTGTGTTAGGCACTTAGACATAGTGGTCAGAGAAAACATAGCCAACTACCCTCTTTGAGTTTATAGTCTATTTGGAAATAGAGAAAACTAAATAAGTGATTAAATAAAATATGATGAATGTTAAAACTCGGAAAAGGTGAGGTGCAAGAAAGAGGAAATAGCAAGAAAACCTAATGTAATCTAATCTAAAACCAAGTCAAATAACAAGAAAAGCTAATCTAAGAAAAGCGATTTGGCCTCCTAGAAAAGATGGTTAGGTTACAACCAAAATGTTGACTTAGAGTTTGCCACCAAGGAAACAGAGGAGCAGGTGCTAGGGAAGAAAAAGAAAAGGACCAAAATGAGAATGTCCCAAGCAGAAGGAATATCATGTTCAAAATAGGTATGGTTGGACTGTAGTGTATGAGGGGCTGCATGGTAATGGATTAGTTCAGAAAGGAAGCTTGGGCCTTCTTTGTGAAGTGTGCTGGTAAGAAAGGAAGGACTTATCCTCAGACCAACTGCAATCATTAACAGTCACAGGCTCAGATTTAGGTCAGGTTTTTGAAAGATTATGTTGGATGATTACGGAGAAAGAACTCCAATGACACAAAAATGGAGGCAGAAAAATCTATCAGAATGCAGTTCTAGTAATGCAGGCAACAGGGACAAAAATAAGGGAAAGACTTGAAAGATATTTAACAGGTGGAATTCAGTGGGATTTAGTGACTAGGTGAATGTGGTGAGGAAAGAATCAAGAATAAATTCCAACCTTCTATGCACCCACCAGTATCTCCACCCACCAGTATCTGCACCCACCTTCCTACATATTAATTTATTTAAATCATAGAGGTGATTCTCTCTGTTAATCATTTTAAATTTAACTGTTTTCTAGAGCTATCTGAAATGATTCCCTTCTTTGAGAAGCCTTATGTATTACTTCATTATTGTCTATGTACTTGTGGTTCATGTTTCTTCTGAAAATGGAATTCTAGCCTAGAAATTAAATGAGATTATCTACTATATATCCAAAGTTTTATAAATTGTAAAAAGGAATGATCTGTAGCAAAACTACTGCCCGATAGCTTCATTTACATTTAGAGGAGAATAAAAAGAGGGAGGCCAGGCATGGTGGCTCACGCCTGTAATCCCAGAACTTTGGGAGGCCGAGGCAGGTGGATCACCTGAGGTTGGCAGATTGAGACCAGCCTGACCAACATGGAGAAACCCCATCTCTACTAAAAGTACAGAATTAGCCCGGCATGGTGGCACATGCCTGTAATCCCAGCTACTCAGGAGGCTGAGGCAGGAGAATTGCTTGAACCCAGGAGGCAGAGGTTGTGGTGAGCTGAGATCGTGCCATTGCACTCCAGCCTGGGCAACAAGAGCAAAATTCCATCTAAAAAAAAAGAGGGCAAACAGAACACAAATGAAAAGTTTACAAACAAACCATTCTGTTGGGTTATACTGTCAGTGGGTCAATAAGCAATCAGTATTGATTATTGTTTCAGTTAGATGCTATGGTGGGTTGAATAACAGCCACCTCCTCAATCCCCCGACTGCCCTTCTCTGCAAATATGTCCACATCCTGACCCGTGGAACCTGTGAATATATCACCTTACATGGCAAAAATGCCTTTGCAAATGTCATTAAATTAAGGACTGTGAGATAGGGAGGTTATCCTGAATTATCCAAGTGGGCCCAGCACAATCACAAGAGTTCTTGTAAGACAGGAGCTGGAGGGTCAGAGTCAGAGAAGGCAATGTGATCATGGAAGGAGACGCCAGTGATATGGCCATGAAGGTGAGCAGCCCCTGGAAGCAGGAAAGGGGCAGGGACAGAGTCTCCCCTAGAGCTTCCAGAAGGCAAGCAGCCTGGAACACCCGTTTTGAACTTCTGACATCCTGAATGATAATATAGTAAATTCCTGTTGTTTTTAAGCCTGTAAATTTGTGGTGATTTGTTATAGCAACAATAAGAAACTAATACAGGTGGTCTTTAAAACAATGTGTCAACCCAGGTTTCACTACACTGAACAGATTATTTTACCTCTAACCTAGTGGTCCCCAACCTTTTTGGCACGAGGGACTGGTTTCACGGAAGACAATTTCTCCATGGACCCAGGGTAGGGTGGAGGTGGCGGGGTTTGGGGATGATTCAAGCACATTACATTTATTGTGTACTTTACATCTATTATTACATTGTAATATTAATACAAGATGAAATAATTATACAACTCTCCATAATGTAGAATCAGTGGGAGCCCCGAGCTTGTTTTCCTGCAACTAGCCAGTCCCGTCTGGGGGTAATGGGAGACAGTGACAAATCATCAGGCATTAGATTCTCATAAGGAGCAGGAAACCTCGATCCCTCACAAGCACAGTTCACAATAGGGTTCGCACTTCCGTGAGAATCTAATGCCACCACTGATCTGACAGGAGGAGGAGCTCAGGCAATAGGCAATGCAAGTGATGTGGAGCAGCTGCAAATGCAGATGAAGCTTCATTCACCCACCGCTCACCTCCTACTGTGCAGTCCAGTTCCTGACAGGCCACATACCTGTAACCTCCTTTTCTTCAAACTAATATGAGACTTTCTACTCTCCTTGTTCCACTATCCATTTGCACCTGGGTCTTTCTCCATCAATGATTCCTCTCTCCTGTATCTTTACTGTTTTCCTCTCAATGGATTCTACCCATCTATCTACAAACAGGTCCAAATAATAATCACAACAGCATTTATTGTGTCTTTTCTATATGCCAGCCATTAGGCTATGTTCTGCTTCATTACAGGATTTAATTCTCTGAGATAAAATGTTATGAGAAGTAACAGATTTACTGTGAGGCTAATGAATTTAAAATCCAGGGCATTCAATTGTACAAGCCATTTCCAGAGCACTGTATCTAATTTTACATTTATACTTTTGTATTCCTTTCTTTAAAAGTTCCCTAGAATTGTATGAGCTTCAAGCCTTCACAAACCAGAATCCATCCTGCCTATACAATACATGTTATTATCTCCATCTTACAAATTAGAAAACTGAGCTGTGGCGAGGTTTTATAACTTGCCTAAGGTTATGTTATATTATCAGTAAGAGGCATAGCAATAATTCAACATTATTTCTGACTCTACAGTCTAGAACTGATCATTTACCCATTAAATTACTCTATCTCATCAGGAATTTCTTACCCAAAAATGCTCCTTTTTTGCCAGTTTCAGCTTTCTATTCAGTAATAGGTTATGTTTCTTTTATTTTACAATCCGAGGAATAATCTGCATTTACTATCTTTACTTCCTTACTTTCCACTTTCTTTAAACTCACTATAATCTAGTCTCTACCTCCATCATGACACTAAAACTTTTACCATGGTAACCAATAGCCTCCAAATCACAAAATCCAATGAATGATTTTTATTCCTAACCATACTTAAACTTTCTACTGACCACTCCTTCCCTCCTAAAGCCTTCTTCTTCCTCGCTTACTAAGATGCTTTCCTCCTTCTCCCTCTCTCTGAGGTACTCTTTCTCACATTTACTCTACTCCTCCTTTATTTGTCCCCATTTCCTCATGCCATGCTTTAAATGTCAATAAAGTTTACAGCATTATTTCTTCTACCCTCTTCTCACTTAATTTATTTCCTTGGGGTTATCTCATTTTCATATTTCTCACAGCTTTAACTAAACTCTTACAGTCTCAAATTTAGCTGGGTATGGGGCCTATAATCCTAGTGCTTTGGGAGACTAAGGGTGGGAGGCTAGCTTTAGGCCAGGAGTTTGAGACCAGCCTGGGCAACATAGAGACCGTGTCTCTACAAAAAATAAATATGTATCTAATGCACACATCAGATATATACACATTTTTTCACTATCTTAGCCATGTATCACAAATTACAGACCTATATTTACAATTGCTTAATGGACATCTTCATCTAGATTCCCCCACCTCCAATTCAGCAGTTCTCATCTGCTGTTCTTTCTGCTTAATCCATCTAGTCAATCAAGCCAAACCCTAGGAATTATGCTTGAATCTTTCCATATCCTCAACTTCTACCTCTAATCTCTACCAATTCCTTTTCATACTGTATTTCATTCTTTTTCTTCAAAGCAACTGTGATTGCTTTAGTTCAGACTAGCACAGTATATGACATCCTTTATCTTAAAAAGCCACCAAGGCCAGGTGTGGGGGCTCACGCCTGTAATCCCAGCACTTTGGGAGGCTGAGGTGGGTGGATCACCTGAGATCAGCAGTTTAAGGCCATCCTGGCCAACATGGCAAAACCCCATCTCTACTAAAAATACAAAAATTAGCTGGGCGTAGTGGCACATGCCTGTAATCCCAGCTACTCGGGAGGCTGAGGCAGAAGAATCCCTTGAACCGAGGAGGCAGAGATTGCAGTGAGCTGAGATCATGCCATTGCACTCCAGCCTGGGCAACAAGAGAGAAACTCCATCTCAAAAAAAAAAAAAAAAGCCACCAAATTTGTTTTACTAATCTGCATTTTGCCTCCCCAATACTCACTCTCTCTCTCTCCCCACTTCCACCCCCTCTCTCTCTCTGTCTCTCCCCTGTCCCACGTATTTCCTCCAGGGTGCTTTTTCTGAAACGCAAATCAGATCACATTACTTTCCCTGTTTTAAGGCATTCTTGTCTTTCTGTTGTGAAGGTGTTCAAACAAATGTGTTGCATGGGAAAAAGAGACCTTCACTATCTATCCATAAATGCATTTGACCTTAACTTCTAAAGTCTCTGCCTCAAAGCTTATATTTTAACCATTCTAAACATATGCAGGTCTTTAATCATGTTGTTTCGTATCTCTTTCATATGCATGCCAGTCTGTCTGACCAGCTTCCATTTCTATGGTCCTACATACCGGTTGTTTAAAACTCACCATGTGTCATCTCCTCCTTTCTCCCCTCATCAAGTAAAACTGATTACCTCCCCACATTGTGATCTGTTATTTTACTTTGTATATTTATCTGCTCTGCTACTAAACACACTGCATTGCAATTATTTATTAATGTGTCTATATCTTCTTGTAGTATGTGAGTACCTCAAGGTCAGGGATCATGCTTGAATTCCCAGTTCTTGGCTTCATGTCAGGAACATGGTAGGAATACATAAATATTGAATGAATTAATCAATAATATGATAACTGAATACAAGAATTACACCAAAAAAATGAAGATTTGTTAAGGAGTGATAGATTTTAAAAACAGTCTCAAAGGGCCAGGTGCAGTGGCTCATGCCTGTAATCCTGGCACTTTGAGAAGATGAGGCAGAAGGATCACCTGAGGCCAGGAGTTCAAGACCAGCCTGGACAACATAGCAAGACCCTGTCTTTACAAAAATTAGCTGGATGTGGTGGTGTGCACCTGTAGTCCCCCAGCTACTCAGAAGGCTGAGGTGGAAGGATTGCTTGAGCCCAAGAATTGGAGGCTGCAGTAAGCTATGATTGTGGCAATGTCCTCTAGTCTGGGTGAAAGTGAGGAACTGTTTCTAAAAAAATAAAAATAAAATAAAATTTAAAAAACAGTCTCAATGATAAATATTTTAGGTTTTGGAGACTTCTGATTATGACCAAGATGGTTTAACAGGACCAGTTTTACCATCTTTTCTGAAAAAAATTAAGATAATGGAGAAAATACATCAAACACCAGTTCTCAAGACATTGAACATCAGACAACAAAAGACAATGATCCCTGAGACAGGAAATAAATGAGAGAAGCCCTGTGAATTGCCCTAGCATACTTCCTGGAGAAAATTTTCACGTTGCATGCAAGGAGGAGGATAGGACATCTCTTAGTCTCCCAGAGATGAGAAGATGAACCAGGCATCCAAGAATGCCAAAGTGGCTAGAGTTTGCAGGCAGAGTACCAGAGATGAGACAACTTCAGAGGGAATGATACCAGAGACCAGTCTCCCTTGAACAACGAACGAACATGTCAGTATATATGTGTGTGTCAGGAAACTACTTGAGGACAAATACAGAACCATACAAAATGATTTCAGCAAACAATCCCACAGTTCACACAGGACTAGGAATTACACCAGAGTGGAAAGCCTCAGACTTCATGGAGCACTGAATACTGTATTCAAAAAAGTTTGCCTCAGTGTAGGGGCATATTTAGTCCTAGAGGAATACTGCTGCTCTGGTCTACCCCAACTACACACACACAACAAGCTCAAAGTAAGACCCAAAAGATCCAACAGTTTTCAAGTAACTACATTCAAGAACAAAGCTCAAGAGTATTTATAAGAATACAAAATATCCAATACCCAACATGAAAAATTCACAACTGTGTGGACTTCAATCAAAAATTACCCAGGTAGGCAAAGAAAAAGAAAACTATGATGTAAAATAGGAGAAAATAAATCAATGGAAGTTAACTCAGAACAAATGCAGATGATAGAATTAGTAGATAGACAAATAGTTATCATAGCTGTATCCCACATACCCAAGAAGATAGAGGAAAGATTGAACATGTTACATAAAGACATGGAAGATATAAGAAGAACCACATTAAATTTTTAAAGATAAAATCTATAATATCTGTGATGAAAAACACACTGAATTGATTTTTGATAGATTAGACACTGTAAAATAATAGATTAGTGAACTTGAAGACCTAGCAATGAAAACTATCCAAAATAGAGAGAGAGGGGGAAAAAAAAAAAGTCCAGGTGCGGTGGCTAACCCCTGTAATCCCAACACACTTTGGAAGGCCGAGGCTGGTGGATCACTTGAAGTCAGGAGTTCAAGACCAGCCTGGCCGACATGGTGAAACTGTCTCTACTAAAAACATCAAAATTTAGCCAGGCTTGGTGGCACATACCTGTAATCCCAGTTACCTGGGAGGCTGAGGCAGGAGAATCGCTTGAACATGAGAGGCAGAGACTGCAGTGAGGTGAGATCATGCCTCTGCCCTCCAACTTGGGTGACAGCACAAGACTCCATCTCAAAAAATAAAAAACAAAACAAACAAAACAAAACAAAAAACGAAGAGAAAAAAAACCTAGCAAAGCATCATTGAGCTGTGGAACATTCCAAAAGGCCTAACTAATATTTACGGTATTGGCATCACCAATAGTGGTTGAGAGAAGGGGAGGAATCTGAAGAAATAATGGTCAAAAAGCCTTTCAAATTTGGTAAAAACTATCAAAACCAAAGATGAAAGAAGCACAAGAAATAGAAGGAAAACTATACTAATATAGGTCATAATTGAATTGGCTACAACCAGGAAAAAAAGAGAAAACTCTGAAAGCAATCAGAAACAATACATTATTGGCAGTAACAAAAATAAGAATAATGGAAGACTTTTTGTCAAAAACAAGGCAAGCCAGGAAACAGGGAACCAATATCTTTAAAGCACTAAAAGGAAAAACTACCAACCTAGGACTTCCACTCAGTAAGAAAGTACAACAGCATCTTCTCAGTGAAATTATGTTTCAAAAAGAAACAAAATAATTATTTTGTTCTGAGAACTAAAATAATTTACCTTATCACACCAGCTCTGCAAGAAATGTTAAAAGAAATCCTTGAAGCAAAAGGAAAACAATACCAGATGGAAATCTAAGTCTACACAAAGGAGTGAAGAGCACCGGAATGGTAACTACACAGGAACATTTGAAGACATTTTTATAATCTTTAAATCATTTCAAAGATAATCAACTGTTTAAAGCACAAATAATAATATATAGTGGTGCTTGAAACATATGTAGAATAAAATGCGCGAAAATAACACGAAGACCAAAAGGTGAGAAATGGACTGATATTGTTCTAGATTTTTACTATTTATGTAGTGGTATCATATTATGGGAAAGTAGACTATGTTAAGTTAAATAGATATTCTATAAATGCTAATGCGATGACTAAAATAATATAACAAAGAGTTATAGCAAATAAGTCAACAAGGAAGACAAAATGGGTCATTAAAAAACTCAATCTCAGCCAGGCATGGTATCTCACACCTGCAATCGCAGCACTTTGGGAGGCCAAGGCAGGTGACTCACCTGAGGTTAGGAGTTTGAGTCCAGCCTGGCCAACTTGGCAAAACCCCATCTCTACTGAAAATACAAAATTAGCAGGGTGTGGTGGCAGGTGCCTTTAATCCCAGCTACTCGTGAGGCTGAGGCAGGAGAATTGTTTGAACCTAATAGGTGAAGGCTGCAGTGAGCTGAGATCATGCCACTGCACTCCAGCCTGAATGACAGAGCGAGGTTTCATCTCAAAAAGAAAAAAAATAAAAACAAAAACTCAATCTAAAAGATGGTACAAAAAGAGGGAGAGTAGACCAAACAAAAAATGGACAAATAGAAAATAAATACCAAGATGGTAGATAATCACACTAAATATAAATGTAAAAAACCAGAAACAGGCAGATTAGATAATGTTGTGGCCAGGATGTTTGTATGCCCCCATAATTTGTATGCAGAAATCTAATCACCAATGTGAAGTTATTAGGAGGCAGAGCCTTTAAGAGGTCATTAGGTCATGAGGACAGCGCCCCAATGAGTGGAATTAGTAACCATTAAAAGAGGACCCAGAGAGTGAGAGCTGCCTCACCCCTCCTACCATGTGAGGAAACAACTAGAAGCCACCATCTATGAACCAGGAAACAGGCCCTCACCAGGCACTGAATTTGCCTTAATCTTAAGCTTCCCAGGCTCCAGAACTCTGAGAAATAAATTTCTTTTGTTTATAACCTATTTGAGTTTACTTTATTTTGTTATTGCAGCCCAAATGTACAACACAGATGAGAAAGCAAAATCCAATACAATGCTGCCTAAAATAAACTCACTTTAAATATAAAGGCACAAATAGAATGAAAGGATGGAAAGATAGACTGTACTAAAATAAAATCAAAAGGAAGATGCAGTGGTTATGATAATATTAAAGGAGACTTTAAAGAAAAGAATATTACCAGAGATAAAGAAGATTATTTCATAATGATAAAGTTGTCACTTCATCAAGAGAACATAGTAATCTCAAATGTATATGAAGCTAATAACAGAGCTTCCAAATATGTAATGCAAAAACTGATAGAATTGCAAATAATAGAGATTTCAACAACGCTCTCCATAATTGATAGAGGAAGTAGACCGAATGTAAGTAAAGATACAGAAGACTTGGACAACACCATGAACCAATTTGACCTAAATGACATTTGCAAAACACTCCATCCAACAATACAAGAATGCACATATTTTTTTTTCAGTTCACATGGACTGCTTACCAAAATAGACCATATTTTGTGGCACAGAACAAATCTCAAAACATTTATAATAGTTCAAGTTATACAAAGGTTTTCTCAGACCTTAATGGAATTATATTAGAAATCAAAAAGTAACAAAAAGATATCTAGAAAATATCTAGAAATATCTGGAAATAATACAGACCTAGAAAAAATCAAAGGGAAGATGAATCAAAGGAGAAAGTATAAAGTATTTTGAGTTGAATGAAAATACAACATAAAAGTTTGTGAGATGCAAGTGAGGCAAGGAAATACAGCACAAAGTGCCTATATTAGAAAAAAAGAAGACTTCAAATCAAAGTCCTCAGTTTCTACCTTTAAAAAAAAATAACAAATGAAAACCAAAATTAAACATTAATAGAAGAAGATAAAAATCAGACAAAAATCAATGAACTGACAAATCAACATATAGAGAAAATTAATAAAACCAAAAGCTGGTTCTCTGATAGCATAATAATAATTGACAAATATTTAGCCATACTGATCAGGAAAGAGAGAAGGCACAAGTCAATAATTCAAGAATAAGAGAAGTGATATCAATAAAGATTGTAAAGAAAATAAAAGAATCATAAGGGATTTATATACAATAGTTCTCTTTATGTCTATAAATTCAGCAATTTAAATAAAATAGATAAATTTCTTGAAAAAAAAACTAACAAAGCTTATCTAAGGACATTTAGGCCAAGCATGGTGGCCCACGCCTGTAATCCCAGCACTTTGGAGGCCAAGACAGATGAATCATTTGAGGTCAGGAGTTGCAGACCAGCCTGGTCAACATGGTGAAACTAAAAAAATACAAAAATTAGTCGGGTGGTAGTGGCGCTCACCTGTAATCCCAGCTACTTGGGAGGCTGAGGCAGGAGAATGACTTGAACCTGGGAGACGGAGGTTACAGTGAGCCGAGATTGTGCCACTGCACTCCAGTCTGGGTGACAGAGTGAGACCCTGTCTCAAAAAAAAAAAAAAGAATTCATCTAGACAATTTTGGAAAAAATATATCCTAACTCATTCTTTCAGCCAGCATTGCTCTTTGCTCTTTTACTAAAACCAGATAAAGATGTTATAATAAAAGAAATTCACAGAAGAATATCCCTCATGAATATATGTACAAAAAAATCTGAACAAAAATTTAGCAAATAAAATCCAACAATATATCAAAAGGAAAATTCATCATGAACAAGTGGGGTTTATCCCAGGAATGCAAAGCTGATTTAACATTTAAAAATAAATGAATGTGATTTACTATATTTTTTAAAAGAGAGAAAAGAAAAGCCATATCACAGTATCAATTAATGTACAAAAAGAATTCGACAAAATCCAACATCCATTTCCAATCGTAACAAAAATCTCTTGGCAAGCTAGGAGTAGAATGTGACTTTCTTAAACTACTAAAAAACATTGATGAAAAATCTGCACTTGATTTTTTAAATACCGTTTACAATAACATCACAGATATGAAATATTTGATGATAAATCTGACAAGATATATGCAAGACCTGTACACTAAAAGCTACAAACCATTGCTGAGATAAATTAAAGATGATCTAAATAAATGGAGATATATACTATGCTCATGGATGAGACATTAAATATGGCTAAGATGTCCATAAGTAAGACTACATTTTGCTAAAATCTTAGACTAAGATTGACTAATAGGTCATCTGAAAATTTATTTATTAGTTCAATGTAATCTCAATCAAAAATTCCAGCACAATCTTTTGTAAAAATCAACAAGTCAGTGCTAAAATTATATGAAAATATAAAAACTTGGAATAGCCAGCAAAATTTTGAAAGAGAAGACCAATTTGAAAGAGAGAGAACTTTTATTACCTGACTTCAAGACTTATTATAAAGCTATAGTAATTATGACAGTGTGGTATTGATTTTTAAAATAGGCAAATAGATCAATAGAACAGAATAGAGTCTAAAATAAACCCACATATAAAGGGTCAATTGATTTTCAACAAAGTTGCTAAAGCAACCCAGTGGAGAAAGGGCAGTGTTTTAAACCAGTTGTGCTGTAAAAATTGGATACTCATAGGCAAGGAAATGAACTTTGATTTATACCTCCACTGTATAAAAATAACTCTAAGTAGATCAAAGAACTAAATGTAGGAACTAGAACTATAAACCTCTAGAACAAACATGAGAAAAAGTCTATCTGTAACCTTGGGTTAGGCAAAGAATTTCATAGATACCACACCATAAGCATGACTCATAAAACAAAAAAAGATAAATTGGATAGTATCAGAATTTAGACTGAGAGAAAATATTTGCAAATTACATAGCTGATAGGGAACTTACATACAGAATACATAAAAACTCTCAAATGTAATAATAAAAAACAGGCAATCCATAAAAAATGAGCAAAAGATTTTAACATATACCTTATCAAAGAAGGTGCGTGAATGGCAAGTTGAGCACTTGCTCAACATCATCAGTCATTAAGAAAGTGCAAATTAAAATCACAATGAGATACCACTATGTTTGTTGATATCAAAAATTAAAAAGAGCAACTATATCGAGTGTTGATGTAAATGCAGAATAACAAACATGAATATATTTCCAGTGGGGAAGTAAAATGACAGAATTGGTTTGGGGCAGTTTCCTAAAAAGTTACACATACATGTCATGTAATCCAGCCATTTTGCTTCTAGGTATATACTTAAGAGAAATGAAATCATATGATCATGCAAAGACTTGTACATAAATATTCATAATTTGTAAATATTTCATGCATCTATCTCTTGTATGAATTAAAATGCACCTCCTTGTAAATAGGAAATCCCTTTATTGAGTGGTACCTTTTAATCAGGGAGTTAATTGAGTTATAGTTGACTTTTTTCTGCATCTAGTCATCCATTAATAGGTGACTTTTAAAGAACATGAGGCTGTGGTATGGTAGAAGGGGAACTTGGGGAAATTATTCCAGATGAGGAGAAGATATCTTGTGGCTAGCCTAAAAGACAAATGAATTAAAAGAAAGTGAAAAGTTGAAATACAGGAGAGCGCCAGGCTTAAAAGTCATTGCTATGGTCTAAGTATGTCCCCCAATGTTCACGTGTTGAAAACTTAATCTCCAGTCAACAGTGCCGAGAGTTGGGACCTTCAAGAGTGATTACATCATGAGGGATGTGCCCTCATGAATGCATGAATGTCATTATCGCAGGAGTGGGCTCGTTATCATAAGAGTAGATTTGTTATAAAAGTGAGTTCAGCTCTCTCTTGCTCTTTCCTTGTACTCTCTTCCCCTTCCACCTATCGCTATGGGATAAGGCAACATGAAGGCCCTCACAGGATGCTGGACCCATGCATTTGGACTTCCCAGCTACCAGAATTGTGACCACATAAATTTCTGTTCATTATAAATAACCTGTTCTGTGGTTATAGCTGCACAAAACAGACTAAGATCGTCATTAATTTAAATTTTTAATAAATTAATTTTTTAAAACTGTTGAACATTATTCAAGGAAACTGTGGTAACAGACATTGAGTGTATTTCTACAAGAAATGTTGACCCCATTTGACAACATATGGGGATTTCTCCACAGCTGGATCACACTCCTCCCACCTTGTTATCCTACCTCCTCCTAGAATCCTCTCCAACTCACCTCGCTCCGTACTCCACCCTAACCACCAGATCATTTCCCCATGAAGCAAAGGGAGAAAAGAAGTAGGCTCAACAGCCACAAAGGAGTGAAAAGTAGTTGCATATGTTGAATCTAAAAGAGTATTTTCTACTAACCACCAAGATTGCCTTCTGCCTGATTTCAAGGGGCCAGCTCTGGGAAAGTTTGCAGTGCATCTGAATTCAGTGAAGGTCTTGGAGGAGAACCAAATCACCACATTCGGAAGAGTTCCAGGAACTCTGGGAGGCTGTACGTTCCAAACAGAGAGAAAGAACACAGAAAGCAAGGCTTGAAGTGGAGCCCAGAAAGGAATCTAGTAACAGGAGGCATTGAGTGAGAAAAATGAGCATTTTAAATTAAAGTTGCTCAGGAATTCTCAGAATCAATGGATAGTCTAAATAATGTTTGAAATATGCTTTTTACAGCATTCCTTTCTGTTCATTAAACTTCTTACTACAATTATAAACTAGAGTGCTAACAGAGAATAGCCTATGGAGGAGAACACTGGCTGATTCAGAGTAATAAATATACCCCCGTGTACATACACAAAACAAAGTGGGATATTCATAACAAGCATAGTATTAATGACTAGAGGCTGCTTCTAGGCACTATTTCACTTTTTACGGTTTCACAATAATAGTATATGGTATTGGGGGCATCATTATCTATCAATATGTGGAGAAATATAATATTAAAGGAAATCTGGAAATTTTAGCAAGCATATCATAGAAAGTAGTTTTTTGTTTTTTGTTTTTTGTTTTGTCTTTGTTTTTTTGTTTTTTTGTTTTGAGATGGAGTCTCGCTCTGTCGCCCAGGCTGGAGCGCAGTGGCGCAATTTCGGCTCCCTGCAAGATCCGCCTCCCGGATTCACGCCATTCTCCGGCCTCATCCTCCGGAGTACCTGAGACTACAGGCGCCCGCCACCAAGCCCGTCTAATTTTTTGTATTTTTAGTAGAGACGGGGTTTCACCGTGTTAGCCAGGATGGTCTCGATCTCCTGACCTCATGATCCACCCGTCTCGGCCTCC
>NW_012116844.1:1106239-1154004 GCF_000951035.1 Colobus angolensis palliatus | reverse complement strand
AAGTAGCTGGGACTACAGGCGCCCACCACCACGCCCGGCTAATTTTTTGTATTTTTAGTAGAGATGGGGTTTCACTGTCTTAGCCAGGATGGTCTCAATCTCCTTTGCTCGTGATCCCACCCACCTCAGCCTCCCAAAGTGCTAGGATTACAGGTGTGAGCTACCGCTCCCGGCCAGTGTTAGTAAACTTCTAATCCTGTTTAGGAATTTCTTCCCCAGTGTGCCTGACAGAGTGTCATTCCACCTCTGGTGACAGACACCATCTAATGAGATAGTCTTTTAGATAATCTGTTTGATGGAACATTATAGTTTGCTGTGTTTTTTTGTTTTTTGTTTTTTTAATTAATCTAAAATCTTCATCTCTTCAGCTCCCTCTAATTGTTCCTAGTTTTATCCTTGGGAGTAAAGCAAATGTCTCTCTTCTGTATGACAGCTGCTCAGTATCTGGAAACTGCTGTAACATGTGCTACCCCGCCTCCCTGATCCCATTTCCCACTCTGCCATTACCTAAGTTTTCTCAAGACAAGGGATCTTTCGAGAAGTTCTCCCACGTCACCTCTCTGGAACACTTTTCATCCTGGTTGCACTCTTTTGGACTCAGCTGAGAAAAAGAGATCCAAATGAGATGTAATTCTAAATTTTAAACGTAAGTTGATTCATATTCACTATGCCTTCCTCAAATGTCCAGTCTAAAACAAAACCTTCTTTATATTTTTTCAAGGTATGGTGTTCTAGACCTTCGTAGCACTCATCATGACTTCTACTTCTACTTTTAATTAACTTATACGTTTAATTTATATTACATTTAAAACCATTCACTGTACATTTAATAACTTAAGTAGATGTATATCTGTTTCCCCCACTGGTCTCTTAAGTTCTATGAGGGGCAGGAACTGTATCTATTTTCCTTACCACCTAATTCTTGCTGTCAGTGTAATAACTGACACACAGTAGGTATTAATCAGTATAATTGACTGATTTAAAGCTGTTGAATAAAATGAAATTTATATTATAGACATAATTTTAAAATGCAGAGCAGGATTGTCTATTTAGAAAATGTATCCTAGAAGATATGAAGTGGATTTTAAAGAGAACAAGTGTCCTGGATAGAGAGGAAGAGAAGGGAAAATTCTCATGCACGTAGCACATCATCTAGTAAAGTGGAGACTAGTCTGGCAGTGGTTCACCAAACATTCATTCTCCCCTTCCTCCTGAGCATGCAGTTAAACTGCATTTTCAGACCTCCCTTTCTGTTAGATGACCTACTTACTGGTGACTACGTTCTTACCAATGGGATGTGAACATAAGTGATGATGAACACTTCTGAGTTTCTGTCTTAGAAGTGGTCATGTTTTCTCCTTGCCCTTTTCTCTCTTCCCAGCTGACTAGAACCCAGACAGGACTCTGACTCAGCCTCCACGCAGACAACAGCAAGGCCATAGAGATGGTGGAGCCATACACCAGAGGAGCCTGAGTCACTCTGTGACTGCCTAGAGCAAAGCTGTCCCATTCACCTGAACTGCACACCTTGGACTATTATGTAGAAGGGAAATAAACTTTGCTCTTTAGGCTACATTATTGGATCTCTTCCCATGACTTACCCTTTGCCCCAACTAATGCATCTGGGATTTAGAAAATGCTCAATCTATACTTACTGGATTTTTTTACATTCTAAAATGTAAAAATAGGCCGGGTATGGTGGTTCATTCCTATAATCCCAGCGCTTTGGGAGGCCTAGGCAGGCAGATCACTTGAGGTCAGGACTTTGAGACCAGCCTGGCCAACATGGTGAAACCTCTTCCTTACTAAAAATACAAAAATTAGCCAGGCGTGGTGGCAGGTGCCTGTAATCCCAGCTACTCAGGAAGCTAAGGCCAGAAAATCACTTAAACCTGGGAGGTGGAGGTTGCAGTGAGCTGAGATCGCACCACTGCACTCCAGCCTGAGCGACAGAATGAGACCCTGTCTCAAAATAAAATAAAATAAAATGTAAATAAAAAGCAAAGATAAATATTACTTGGATTCATAATATAGAGAACAGCATATGTAACATAGTCAAAGAGAACCTAGTCACTAAAAGAGGTAATGAACATGCCCATAACAAGAGGCTAATGACAAGATTAGTGAGAAATTGTCAGTGGCGATTAAGTTGGGAAAATATTTACGGCTACTATTATAAAGTATATATTTTTTTCCCAACTCTCATATACCTACCCCTTACAATGAATAAATGTTAGCATTTTAAAAAGTTTACTTCAGACATTTTTTCTCTTAAAAAAAAAAACTAGAACCTTACAAGTGAAATTACAACCCAGTCCCCTATAATTACCCTCCCTGGAGGAGGTTTTCCAGCATACCTCTCAAAATGAGGCACCTACCTCTGAACTCCAAATAAGGGCTGACCACAAAAGTATAAAGCGTCCATTACTCACTGGGATCTGAGCAGTAGTACACTTCTATTAATAGAGTCCTAGATTGCACTACTTACTTAATAACTGCTTAACACTATTTGCTCACGTTAAACTTGAAATTTACTAAAACTGCCTAGCCATCCTTCCCATCAACTTCTACCACCAGTTCTCCCTTTTCTATGCTAGTAAAATGTGTGAAATTGACTACTAATGTAAGTGCACAACCCAACATTTACATTTACATTGAAATTATTGTCATTTTTATCCTGCTGATTTTGGTCTATTCATGGTGGGGCATCATTTTTCCTCTGGTGAAATTTTGGCATCAGATAGCAGGCATTGCCCACTTACAAGCATTGAAAAAGTTCTGGGTGGATCCCAGCACTCCCAGTATTCTATATCAAGACTATCACTTGGGCTCTTTTCCAAAACCAGTTAACACATCAGGCTGCTACAGGGTGAAAGTAGGGCTCTATTTTTATTTTTGTTTTGTTTTCTTTTGTTCTGAATCTGAAAAAGTTTTATTTAAAAGTTGCTAGACATTTTCTGCCACAAGCAGTAGTGACATCAATTATCCCTTGGAACACATTTCCTTTGTTTTGGAAAAATTACATGAAGGAGCTCTTTAGTTATATTTCCCCCAATTGTTCTGTGGATTGTTCTTTGGCAACATGGAACAAGTATTTTGTTTTGTTTTGTTTGTTTTTGTTTGCTTATCAAGGGCAGAATGGGTAAAATGAGTCAGTGCTGACAGATTCCCAGACAGTATTATTGAATGACAAAAGTAACATTCACAGAAGTGTGTATAATTCCACATATGTAAGACAAGTGATAAGGTATGTATATGTATGAATATGTTTATAAATAAATATAAACGTATAAAAAAGTACCTTAAGCTATATACCAGACTGTGAACATGGGCTGGTCTCGTAGTATAAGAAGAAAAGTGAGAACAGGTAACACAGATAAAAATAGAAAAAGATATTTTTTATAAAGAAGAACATTAAAAATCAACACTGCCCATGAGAGATGAGAGAAAGACTGGACTTTGCTAAACTAGTGTGGGGGCTCAAAGTTGTTCCAGCTTAAATATTTTTTAGATGAGACTTTATTTTGTAACCACAGGCTTGTGAGGTTTAGGGACATATGTATTATAAAATGAATATTTTTTAAAGCCTATATGCAAACTAAGAGAAAGGTGATGATGGCTTTCATCTATAGCTGAAGCAAGTGCAGATTATCTCAAGTGTTTCTGTTAATAGATTGTTTAAATGTTCTTTGAGAAGAAACGGTAACAGTGTCTCATCCTTAAGAACAAAGAAAAGAAAGGCTAACCAGTGTGGATTTGATTACAGATGGTGGAATAAACTAGGTAGCCTAGAATAGCTTGTCATATTCTAACTCTGCAATAGGTATTATACTCATTTAACATACGATGGTTATGTACATTTTACATATCTATTTTACAAATGTTGCAGGTGAGTCTTGGAAAATTTTAGCAGGTTTCCTAAGATCACTCTGCTTGAATTCCAGCCTGTTTATATAGTTACAAAGCCCATATACTTCTCACTACAACATAATACATCTATGCTAGATCTGGAATCCACTTAAGAATGTGACACCTATATCCTGCATTTGTCCCAGTAGCCTGTATTCGAGTTCATGGACGTGCCACCTACCTTCTCTCTCCTTTTGTGTTAATCCAAATGTTCTTTGTGTTTCTAGCTCCAATTTATAGATCCTTCATTAAATGTTTTTAGGCTCTATAAACCTACACAATCAGCACATACTTTATTTATCTGATCTCATTTCCTTTCTTACCCTACTCCAGCCACTCTGGCCTCCTTGTTATTCCTTGCTGTGATGAGCATGCTCCTGCCCCAGGACCTTTGCACGTGCTGTTACCTCTGCCTGGGACATTCTTCCATTAGACAGCCACTTGCCTTTGCTTTCTGTCTGTATTAGTTAGGGTGTATGTTTCACAACCTCAGATCAGGCATAGCAGCCTGCTGGACTTAAACATATTCGTCATCAGGGGAAAATAAACCAACAAAAATTCCCTCTAATAGTGGTGAGTGAATTGGGAAAATCCTAGTGCTGAATCCTTGCCCAGTGGTCAGGAGTGGAAAATGTGACATATGGAAGACTCACTCCCTAGTGCAGCTCAGGCCCAAGTGCTGATGGAGAATGTGAACAGTGAGAGCGGTAGCAGGCCTGGGGGACCAAGCCCAGATCTTCCTAGAGTTGGGTTCCATGGAAATGCGGTTTAAAGTGGGTGGTAAACTCCATCCAGGGCTAAATACCAACCCAAGACAGATAGTCAACAAGTACCACATGGAAAAGTTGGAAAAAGCTTTGTAGAGAGGACAAAAGGGGGCCAAATTAGCCTTTATAACAAAGCCCAATAACTACATTAATCCATTCATGAGGACAGAGCTCTCATGACCTAATTACCTCTTATTAGGCCCTGTTTCCCAACATTGCTGCTTTGGAGACTAAGTTTCCAACACATCAACTTTGAGCAACACATTCAAACCATGGCATTTTGCCTCTGGCCCCCAAAATTCATGTCCTTCTCACAATGCAAAGCACATTCATTTTGTCCTAATAGCCCCAAAAGTCTTAACTCATTACAGCACCAACTCAAAAATCCAAAGTTCAGAGTCTCATCTGAATCAGATATGGATGAGACTCGAGGCATGAATTATCCAGAGACAAATTCCTCTCCACTTGTGAGCCTATGAAATTAGTAAGTTACATGCTTCCAAAGTACAATGGTGAGACAGGCATAGGATAAACATTCCCATTTCAAAAGGGAGAAATAGGCAAGAAGAAACAGGTAACTGGTCCGGATCAAGTCCAAACCCAATGAGGAAAACAACATTGAGTCTTAAAGATGAAGAATAACCTTTTTTGACTCCATGTCCCACATCCTGGGCACATTGGAGTGGGGGTTAGGTGTCCAGGGCCTTAGGCAGCCCCACCTCTATGGCTTTGCTGGGCTTAGTCCACTCAGCAGTTCTCAGGGGTTGGAATCTCATTCCTGCAGCTTTCCCAGGCTGGAGCTGCACACCGGTGCCCTACAGTTCTGGGGTCTGGAGGCTACCCAACTCCCACTGCTCCTTTAGGCATTACCCTAGTCCCAGGGCGCTCTGCAGTGGCTCTTCCCCTAAGAAAAGTCTCTGCCTGGGTCCCTGGGTTGTCTGCAACATCCTTTGAAATCTAGATGGAGAGCCGGACGTGGTGACTCATGCCTATAATCCCAGCACTTTGGGAGGCCAAGGCAGGCGGATCCCTTGAGGTCAGGAATTCGAGACCAGCCTGGCCTACACGGTGAAACTGCATCTCTACTAAAAATACAAAAATTAGCTGGACGTGATGGCACGTGCCTGTAATCCCAGCTACTTGGGAGGCTGAGGCAGGAGAATTGTTGAACCTGGGAGGTGGAGGTTGCAGTGAGCCAAGGTCACGCCACTGCATTCCAACCTGGGCGACAGAGGGAAATACATGTCAAAAAAAAAAAAAAGAAAAAAAAAAAACCATGAAATCTCGACGAAGGCTGTCATGGCCCCACAGCTCGTGCACTGTACGTATTTACAGAGTCAGCACCATGTGGACACTGCCAAAGCTTACTACTTGCACCTTCCAAAGCAGCAGCACAAACCACACCTGGGCCTACTAAAGCTATGGCTGGCATGGCCAAGAAGCATTATGCTGAGATACAGGAAGCAGAGTTCTGAGGCAGCTCTGGGCAGTGAATGCCAAGTGCCTCTCTTGAAAGCTTGTCCTCAAAGTTTTAGCTTGCCTCAAAGATCTCTGAACCGCCTGTGAGGTCATTCTCTCACTGTCTTCATAAATAGCACCTAGTTCCCTTCTAGACATATTATTCACTTGGCCACACCCTTAGTATTCTCTCCCTAATACACTTTTTTATTCTTGACATGGCCAGGCTGAGGGTTTTCCAAATCTTCTCATTTTGTTCCCTTTTAAATTGTAAATTCCATCTTGAAATAATTTTTCACCTCTCTCATTTTACTGCAAGTTGACCAAAAGGAGGTGATGCAGTTTGGCTGTGTCTCCCCCCAGTTCTCATCTTGATTTGTAACTCCCATATTTCCCACATGTTGTTGGAAGGTCCTGGTGGGAGGTAATTGAATCATGGGGCAGTTTTTCCCATACTGTTCTCATGGTATCGAGAAGATCTCATGAGATCTAACAGTTTTATAAGGGGAAACTCCTTTTGCTTGGCTCTCATTCTGTCTTGCCTGCTGCCATGTAAGAAGTGCCTTTTGGCCAGGTGTGGTGGCTTATGCCTGTAAAACTAGCACTTTGGGAGGCTGAGGTGGGCAGATCACCTGAGGTCAGGAGTTCGTGACCAGCATGGCCAACGTGGTAAAACCCCATCTCTACTAAAAATAAAAAAATTATCCAGGCATGGTGGTGCACGCCTGTAATCCCAGCTACTCAGGAGGCTAAGGCAGGAGAATTGCTTGAACCCAGGAGGCAGATGTTGCAGTGAGCCAAGATCACGCCACTGCATTTCAGCCTGGGCAACAGAGGGAGACCCTGTCTCAAAGAAAAAAAACATTGCCTTTTGCCTTCTACCATGATTGTGAAGGCCTCCCCAGCCATGCGGAACTATGAGTCCATTAAACTTCTTTTTCCTTATAAATCATGAAGTCTCAGTATGTCTTTATCAGCAGCATGAAAACAGACTAATACAGGAGGCTTGCCACACCTTTAATGCTTTACTGCTTAGATATTTCTTCTGCCAGATATCCTAGCGTGTTGCTCTTCAATTCTACTTTCCACAAAGACATAGGACATGGACACAATTCTCCCAAGGTCTTACCAATCATATAACAATCTTACCAGTCATTTACTCTAGTTTCCAATATCTTGTTTCTAATGTCCATCTAAGACCTCATCAGAATGGTCTTCCCTGTCCATATTTCTTCTGATGATGACCACTTAAGTAATCTCTAAGAAGATTCAGACTTTCTCTACAGCTCTCCTCTTCTTCTGAGCCCTCACAAGAATTGTCCTTCATTTTTCATTCACAACAAACTAGGCTTTTTCTACCAACTCCATTTCTTTCAGCCTCTACCCATCACCTACTTCCAAATTTGCTTCTGCATTTTCAGGTATTTGTTATAACAAAAGCTCCACTTCTCAATGCCAATTTTTTTGACTTAGTCCATTTTGTGCTGCTATAACAGAATACCAGAGACTGACTAGTCTATAATTAATAGAAATTTATTTGGCTCATGGTGCTAGAGGATGGGAAGCCCAAGAGTATGGTACTGGCATCTGGCAAGGGCCTTTGTGCTGTGTCATTCTATGGCAGAAGGTGTAAGGGCAAGAGAGTGTAAGAGACAAGCAAGAGAGGGCTGGCCTCACTTTTACAACAAATCCACACTCAGGATAATTAACTTATTCATGCAATGATGACATTAATCTATTCATGAAGGAATAGCACTCATGACCTAATCATCTCTTTTTCAGTCCCCCAACACTGTTGCATTGGGGATTAAGTTCCCAATACATGAACTTGGTGGGGGTGTGCCTCAAACCATAGCACTGGCCTCCTTCACAGTGAACCCTTTCCAGAACAACTCACTTAAAATTGTAGTCTCCACAGCCAATTGGAATCTTCTTAACCCTCTGTTCTGTTTTATCTTTTTTTCTCACTGATCATCATTTAATAAGTTTTATTTTTATTTAATTTATTTAACCTTCCTCAAATACACAAAAATGTTATAAATTTTATAGGACAAGGATTTTCTCATTATTCATTGGTATGTCCCAAGCACCTAAAATATACCTGTCAGCCAGGTACAGGGCACACCTATAGCCCTAGCTACTTGAGAGGCTGAGGTGGGAGGATCATTTGAGCTCGAGAGTTCAAGTGCAGCCTGGGTAACATAGTAAGTACTCAGTGTATGAGTGTAGAAAAAGTGGATTATACATTGCCATTGTCCCTTCTAATATCTAATATCAACATACTATCTAATTCAGATTTAATAGTATGTTGTTATAAAGTATCTCTTTTAATTACCACATTCTGATTGTTAATCTCATCTTACCAATTATATGATTCTGGAGCTAAAAACAGAGGAGGGGGTATGGATGAGAAAAGTGATTCAATAACATTGTTGAAGAAATAATAATTGTATAGTCTGAAAATCTAAATTTGGCCTATGATCATACTTTACACAAAAATGAATAGGCTATATACATAACATGTTTTTAAATGGTATAAAGCCACAGAAAATAGAATTTTATTTTATCACCAGAGAAGTAGCATATAATGCCTATATTGTAAAAAGGAATCAAATAAATTTGTAAAATATAGTTAAGATTTTAATACACAAATGGCCAAGTATGAATAGACAATTTATGTATGGTTTGGCTCTATGTCCCCACCCAAATCTCATGTGGAATTGCAATTCCCACGTGTCAGGGGAGGGGCCTGGTGGGAGGTGATTGGATCGTGGGGGCGGATATCTCCCTTGCTGTTCTCATGATAGTAGTGAGTTCTCATGAGACCTAATGGTTTAAAAGTGTGTGACACTTCCCCCTTCGCACTCTCTCTCTCTCTCCTGCCACCATGCGAAAATGGTGCTTGCTTCCCCTTTGCCTTCAACCATGATTTTAAGTTTCCTAAGGCCTCCCAGACATGCTTCCTGTTAAGCCTGCAGAACTGAGTCAATTAAACCTCTTTTCTTTATAAATTACCCAGTCTTAGGTAGTTCTTTATAGCAGTGTGAGATCAGACTAATACAGATACACAATTTGTAAACGAACACGGAAAAAATCTTCAGTGAGTTAACAAAAATGTAAATGAAGACAATATGGTGTCACAGTCTTGATAACTATATAGTAATATAGTAAAATGGTTATGATGATGTTACATTAAAAAGACAAAATTGAAAATTACATCTGTCAGCTGGACACAGTGGTGTACTTCTACAGTGCACTTCTACAGCTACTTGAGAGGCTGAGGTGGGAAGATCGCTTGAGGCCAGGAGTTCAAATGTAGCCTGGGCAACATAGTAAGACCCTGTCTCTAAGAAACATTTTTTAAAATTTTATTTTCAAAAAACTGTATCTGTCATGTTTATAGGTATCCACATGGACATGGACGGGAAGGGAACCTAAAAGTTGGATATAATTTGGCCTGCAGGGTATATGAGCATATTAAAATTTAACATTCACTTGATTTTTGTCCCTACGTTATATTTTGGTATTTTTACATCTGAGGTCAATCCTCATCTGACCAGATTTAGTTTTGCTGTTGTTGTTGTTGTTGTTATTTTAAACTGAGAAGTATTCATTTTTCTGTCCCTTTCACACAATACCTTTTCCAGAGCATTAAGTTTTAGAGGTTTTTGTTTGTTTGTTTGTTTGTTTGTTTTCTTTTGAGATGGAATCTCACTCTCTTGCCCAAGCTGGAGTGCAGTGACTCGATCTCAGCTCACAGCAACCTCTGTCTCCCAAGTTCAAGCGATCCTCCTGCCTCGGGCTTGTGAGTAGCTGTGATTATAGGTGCGTGCCACCACGCCCGGCTAATTTTTGTATTTTTAGTAGAGACGAGGTTTCACCATATAGGCCAGGATGGTCTCAAATTCCTGACCTCGTGATCTGCCAGCCTTGGCCTCCCAAAGTGCTGGGATTACAGGCATGAGCCACAGGGCCTGGCAAGCTTTGGAGTTTTGAAAGAGAGAAGAGCACAGATGTCGCAGTTACAGACTCTGAGGCCAGGCCACCCCAATTTGAATCCCAGTTCAGCATCTGACTAGCTGGGTGACCTTGGACAAATGGCTCTGTTTTTTATCTTTAAATAGTCATAGTAATAATGATTTCTAACTCATGTGGTTAGTGCAAGGACTAAATGGGTTAATGCATATAAAGCACTTAGAACAGTACCTGGCACTGAATACTAATTAGATATTACTAATTATTTATTTTTCTCTCTCTTCCTTAATATTCATTTAAAAATCCTCTTGATCAAGTTGAGTCTCTTGCCAAACATCCTTTCCAACCTTAATGAGAATTCCAGGATCACTTGGTCAGGAGTCTATGATTTTAAAATTATAAACAATGGTGCAGGTCATCAAAATCTGACCGCCATTGCTATCTTTGTAGCTATCCAACCACAGAACACAGCCAGGCAAGTCTCAGTTTCTCCAGGTGACAGGGCATGGTAGAAGAGGTTGAGATCTGGAGCTAAACTATCCAACTGTGGGGACATACAATGGAAAACCAGACCCAACTCTAGGTGCAAGAAAATTCCATCAAAACATGTACTGAATACTTCTCATGTTCCAGGTATTGTGCTGTGACTAAAACTAGACTAGTAAACAAGACAGACAGTCGTTGCCTTCACAAGCTCAAAGGCAAAGACAAACATTCAATACTTACAAGTACTGGCTGGGCTAATACTTGTGACTCACACCTATTATCCCAGAACTTTGGGAGGCCAAGGTGGGAGGATCACCTGTGGTCAGGAGTTTGCAACTAGCCTGGCCAACATGGTGAAATCCTGTCTCTACTAAAAATAAAATTAGCCGGGCGTGGTAGTGGGCACCTGTAATCCCAGTTACTTGAGAGGCTGAGGCAGGAGAATCGCTTGAACCTGGGAGGCAGAGGTTGCAGTAAGTGGAGATCGTGTCATTGCACTCCAGCCTGGGTGACAGAGCGAGACTCTGTCTCAAAAATAAAATAAAATAAAATAAATTACAAGTGCAATGAGTGCTACTAAGAGGTTCAGGGTTCCATGGAAGTTCATAGTCTGAGAAGCAGGTTTTGTGATTACATGGTCTCAGTCAACAGATCACAGGTTTGATCAGTGTACACTGGAACCTGGTAATAAGAAATCCAGAGCAGGTATTACTCAAAAACACACTCAGGCATGCAGGGAGTCTTCATTCAGGAAGTCCCTGCTACCCGGCTAGGGTTCAGGTAAAGAATTTCAGATACTGAGAAGAGTTTGACAGGATGTCATACCCTGACAGGAGGTGAAAGGGATATACACCATTCTAGCACTGCAAGTAATTCAGTGTGGCTAGAACCTAGAGTGGAGGGAAATAAGGCTGGGGCAGTAAACAGGCACTAGATCTTGAAAGCATTTATTAATACATGCGTGTGGTGTGTATCTGCCAGGTAATGCCACAGCTTATGCTGGCCATGAGTACTGTAAGACTCAGCTCTTCTCTTGCCCCTTTCTACGTATTCACAGCACAAAACTGAGCCTCAGCTGATGGGGAGAGGAGTTTTCTGACTATCATGTTGCTCCAAGTGGCTCAAACCTATACTTGTAACCAATATGACCTGTGTATTTGCCGTCAGGGTACACACAAGAAATAAGTTTCTTTTTTCCTCTCCCTCTCTCTCCCTCTCTCTCCTCTCTCTCCTGCTTTTTAAGTTCAAAGTCCAATAACCTCTTTTTGTTTGTTTGTTTTTTGAGACAGAGCCTCACTCTGTTGCCCAGGCTGGTGTGCAGTGTCATCTTCTCAGCTCACTGCAACTTCCACCACCCAGGTTCAAGTGATTCTCCCACCTTGGCTTCCTGAGTAGCTGGGACTACAGGCATGTGCCACCACGCCCAGCTGATTTTCTTTTCTTTTCTTTTCTTTTTTTTTTTTGTTTGTTTGTTTTGTTCTTGTTGTTTGTTTGGTACAGATGGAGTTTCACCATGTTGGCCAGGCTGGTCTCGAACTCCTGACCTCAAGTGATCCACCCACATAGGCCTCCCAAAGTACTGGGATTACAGGCTTGAGCCACCATGTCAGGCCCAAACTCCAACAACTTATTTTCTAATGAATAAGTATTCCAGTGTTTATTTACCTTCTCCTCCCATGTATTGAGTGGGATAATGTTGCCCTCAATTTCTCTATGAATGATACTTGCTGAAGCTGGGTACTAGTGTGCTAGCGGATGGCGGCATAGAAGGAATTTCTGCTGAGAACGCTAGGTCCAAAGGGCAGAAAGACTCATATTTTATTGAAAAAGTGTGTGGATTTTTTGTTTTTGTTTTTGTTTGTTTGTTTTGTTGTTGTTTTTTTGTTTTTTTTTTTTTTTGAGACAGGATTTTACTCTGTTTGCCAGGCTGGAGTGCAGTGCTGTGATCATAGCTCACTGCAGCCTTCTGGGCTCAAGCAATCCTGCCATCTTAGCCTCCTGAGTAGTTGGGACTACAGATGTGCACCACCACACTCCACTAATTTGTTTTTTTGTTTTTTGTTTTCATTTTTGTTTCTGTTTTTGTAGAGACAAGATCTCACGATGTTGCCTAGGCTGGTCTCAAACTCCTAAGCTCAAGTGATCCTCCTGCCTCAGCCTCTGAAAGTGCTGGGATTACAGACGTGAGCCACCACACCCAGCTCATGCGTTGTGAGTTGTTTCTTGGAATCATGCCGACGTTCACAAGGTTGTCTTTTCCAAACTATACAATTTTGGATCTACATTTGTGTTATGAACACTAACTACTTATACTGCATAGATGAAATTTTTTGAAATAATTTCAAATTTATAACAAGTTTGACATTCTACTGGTAGGAAGAACTTTCCCTTCTTTCTGCTTACTTATTTATTTATATTTGTATAAACTTGTGGATTCCTACTTTATTCAAGGAGTTGTAATCTGTGACTATCATTACCTTGGTGCTCACATTGGTCTAGATTTGACAGGTTGGATCCCGTCAAGCTGGCTCCTCTGTCCTTGGACAAGTCTTCATCATTCTTTAAGCATTTCCTTACTCTCATGAGCAAAAGTAGTCCAAAATCATCTCGTGGCCAGGTGCGGTGACTCACACCTGTAATCCCAGCACTTTGGGAGGCCGAGACGGGCGGATCACGAGGTCAGGAGATCAAGACCATCCTGGCTAACACAGTGAAATGCCATCTCTACTAAAAATACAAAAAATTAGCCCGGGGTGGTGGCAGGCACCTGTAGTCCCAGCTACTCGGGAGGCTGAGGCAGGAGAATGGTGTGAACCTGGGAGGCAGAGGTTGCAGTGAGCCGAGATCGCGCCATTGCACTCCAGCCTGGGTGACAGAGCAAGACTCTGTCTAAAAAAAAAAAAAAAAGAAAAAAAAATCATCTCCTACTTTCTCTGCCTCAATCCTGGAACCAATAATTTCCAACAACTTTCTCTGCCTCAATCCTGGAACCAATCATTTCCAACAAGTACCGGTTCCTTTCAGCAGGTACGGATATTTAGAAATCAAGATCTAGGCACTTTGTAGGATTATTTCTCCTGAGTTGCCATAGTTTCTATACTGTCTCAGACAACAGAGCTAGGAGATAGATGTGTGTGTGTGTACACATAGACACATACACATACATCTATGTCTATTTCTGTCTCTCTCAGTGCATATACACTAAAAACATCCATCTACATATCAATACTTTCATTTCAGCCCAGCATCTCAGGCTTCTCTCCAGCCTTCCTCCTTCCATATTTATAAATCCCTTTTCCAATAGTGAGAAATTTGACTCTCGTTATCCTCTCAATATGTTGATTTATTTGCTCAAACTCTCTGTATGTAACTAATCTGTCTACCATGCCAGTTGCCTCCTCAGTCCCCAGAGACTGCAACTTCACAGCGTCTCCTTTTCCAAAAGAGGAGAATCAGTGGGAAAAGTGGTCTAATGGGAAGGAAGGAAGGAAGGAAGGAAGGAAGGAAGGAAGGAAGGAAGGAAGGGGCCAATAATCCAATTGTAGGGTTTCTCACTTACAGATTGTTCAATAATCTAAGAGTTTAATAAAAAGAAGAGTTTAATCCTGCTTACAAGTGCCAAATATGGAAAGAAAGGGAGAGACTAATCAGTATTCAACTGCCTGTGCTTCTTGCAGAAACTCAGTCTCTGTTCAATAATATTCTCAAAGTCCTACAGAGGCTCTTCTATTGTAATTATGGTTGAGGACATTACTGCCAGTGTCACAGTGATATACCCATTTAGGTTCTACAGTTATACCTCTCCTAACTCACACTCACATGCTTCTCCATGATCAACCACTATGCCACAACTGCATTAAAAGGAGCTTTTACACAGTGCTGAAACTAACCCTCCCCCATGCAAGCTTTTATATTGAAAGCTCAGGCTCTTGGGAACTAACTGTAATGACAAAAGTATATTATAAGGAGTTGTTAGGCCTTTATCTTCTCTAGAAAAGATCTGGGTATTCTTTTTTAGGAAAAAAAAAAATAGTGACAATCTCTGACTTTTTCAGGGAAGTGGTGATGTTTAACGGGTCCTACAATTTACAAAATTCCAGGGCACATATAATCTCATTTAAGAAAAGATAGAGGCCAGGCATGGTGGCTCACAAGTGTAATCCCAGCACTTTGGGAGGCCAAATCAGGAGGATCACTTGAACCAAGGAGTTCGAGACCAGCCTGGGCAAGATGGTGAGACTCTATCTCTAAAAAACATTTTTTTAAAAATTAGCTAGATGCGGTGGCACGTACCTGTAGTCCCAACTACTCAGGAGGCTGAGGTGGGAGGATCCCTTGAGCCCAGGAGTTCCATGTGGCAATGAACGATGATCGCACCACTGCATTCCAGCCTGGGGAACAAAGCAAGACCCCCATCTTTAAAAAAGGGAAAAAAAATCTAAATACCTTTAGACTTGTGTGGAATGTTGAATATTTGGTTATGCTTGGAAGACTTCAACGAATTCCAATGTATGAATGATTTTCTTCACTGTCTCTTAGATAAAGAAGTCTTAGCAAATTCTCTTTTTTTTTTTCTTTTTTTTTTTTTTTTTTTTTTTTTTGACAGGGTCTCACTCTGTCACCCAGGCTGGAATACAGTGGCACATTCATGACTCACTGCAGCTTCGACCTACTGGGCTCAGGTGATCCTCCCACCTCAGCCTCCTGAGTAGCTGAAACTAAAGGCACATGCCATCAGGAGCAAATTCTAATACTAATCTGAATTCCTTCTTAGATAACAATGTACTCTTCATGTAAGTCCCTTGATTAGGTGGTATTATCCTTCCTCAACAACATCACATCAAAGCCAACCTTTAGAAATTTTCCTTTAAAGTCCGGAAGCCAGTTTTCTGGGCCAAGTCTGTCCAGCAAAAGATCCAAATGCCAACAGCAGAATGAATAAATAAATTGTAGTATATTTCAAACAGTGTAATATTATAGAGCAATGAGTGGGCTACAACTATGCAACAATATGAATGAATCTCACCAACAAAATGCTAAGTAAAAGAAACTAAACAAGAAAGTATACATTGTATGAATCTGTTTATGTAAGATTTAAACATAGACAAAGCCAAGGTATGGTACTAGAAGTCAGGAGAGTAGTTACTTTTGTGAAGGAGTAACTGGATGAGAGCACAAATGGGGTTTCTATGAATCTAATACTCTTCTGTTTCTTGAACTACATCCTATTTGTTTTGCAAAATGTCATCAAACTACACACTTGCAATTTGCATAGTTTTTAGTATGTATGTTAAATTCGATAAAATAAATATGCCTCGGCTGGGCGTGGTGGTTCACACCTGTAATCTCAGCACTTTGAGAGGCTGAGACAGGTGGATTACTTGAGGTCAGGAATTTAAGACCAGCCTGCTGAATATAGTAAAACTCTGTCTCTACTAAAAATACAAAAATTACCTGGACATGGTGGCATGCGCCTGTAATCCCAGATACTCAAGAGAATGAGGCAGGAGAATTGCTTGAACTCTGGAGGCAGAGGTCGCAGTAGGTCGAGATGACGCCACTGCACTCCAGCCTGGGCAACAAGAATGAAACTCTGTCTCATAAATAAATAAGTCTCAAAAGACTCCTTAAATGAAAGTACGGTTGATCCTTAAGAATATCCAGAAGTTTTCAGGGACAAAAGAAACATTCATAGGTCACTTTCTAACATACTCAGGAAAGAGCAAAATTGTGTATGTCCCCAACAAGATGGCAATTATCTTCTTCTCTGTCCCAATCCCAGTTTTTTCTGTCTAGTTTAACTCTTTATCTTTGAATCAGATACCTCTAAGACCATGTGGGTACTGTTGAAAGGCTGGAAACTTTCAGAGATGAGGAGCCTCCATGTTTACCCCAATATTTTTGAGAAAGCTGACTCTCACCAAGTCAAATTTGCTACAGTAATATGTGACTGGTAGCCTACTCAACATCAATGCACTTTCAAGGCCTGAGACTGTGCCTCCAGGTGGAAGTGGTAAAGTCCAATCATGACAAATGAATACTGCCAGGAAGATGCAACCATCTTTCAAATTTTTAAATTTAAGATTAAACTCAATCAGCCAGAATTGCTAAACTCTTGTCCCATCTTTCAGTCTTAAGAAGCAGATACTTTTGAAAGTCCCATGCCCCAGAGATTCTTTGCCCTTTCAAAATAAGGTGAGCCTACAAGTACATGTAAAGCTATGAGACCTAAACTGGTGGGGGAAAATCGGCTTTTTGTTGCTTTGGAGAAGAAAAAGAAAAGAAATGAAATGAAATGAATTTATTTATTTGTTTAGAGAAAAGGTTTTGCTCTGTCACCCAGGCTGGAGTGCAGTGCTGCAATCACAGCTCACTGCAGCATCTAACTCCTAAGCTCCAGTGACCCTCCTGCCTCACAGCCTCCTGAGTAGCTGGGACTACAGTCACACACCACCACACCTGGCTAATTTTTTTCTTTTTCTTTTTATAGAGACAGGGTCTCACCATCTTGTACAGGCCGGTCTCTAACTTCTGGGCTCAAGCAATCCTCCCACTTTGGCCTCCGAAAGTGCTGGGATTACAGGCGGGAGCTACTATGCCCAGCCAAAATTTATTTTGTTTTTTACTCTTCCTTTTCTATAGAATTCAAAAAACAATGTTAACCACACAAAAGTTTTTGAACTCCCATTTGGCACTTTAGGAAGTTATTTAATCCTAAGGTAAAAAATATTTAACTGTTCCCTAGATCCACACTTAATGGATGTATGCAACTACTGAACATATTTGCAGCAGCATTTTTCTGTAATAAAGAGTTCAATGTTGATGGTTTGTTATGCCTATTCTTGCCACATTATTATTGTCACAACTATTCACACCCCAGATCTTGTTCAACTTATTTAAAAACCCTTTCTATCTTTTTTCTATTACTACTCAGTCAGCTTTGCAGGCTTTGTTTCAATTATTGGTAAACATTCCTTATTCTCAGCCCAATTAATAGAATTACTATAATATCTAACCATAAATTTTTATTTTTGCTCCATGTATTTCTTCCAAAATAAATCACAACTTGCCTCATCCTAAGTCAAGGTATACTCTTCACTCTTGACAGCTGAAAAACTGAAAGGATGTCTCTGATCATCATTCTCAGTGGATCAGGGCTCTCATCACATAATCCCTATATTTGGGCAATAGATGATTTATTTGAATTTTCTTGAATAATAAAATTATTGTTACAATGGTTCCATCATTCATATACTTTTCCTAAGAGACTGCTGGGTCCTTCTTTGCTCATCCAGTAACGAATAATACCCATGAGTATAGCTACCACCTAAGTAACCCATGCAGTATTTTTTATTTGATTTATTTATTTATTTATTTTTGAGACACGATCTTACTCTGTCACCCAGGCTGGCATGCAGTGGCAAGATCTTGGCCCACTGCAACCTCTGCCTCCTGGATTCAAACAATTCTCCTGCCTCAGCCTCCAGAGTAGCTGGGATTACAGGCGCCTGCCACCACCCCTGGCTAATTCTTGTGTTTTTTCAGTGGAGACAGGGTTTCACCATGTTGGTCAAGCTGGTCTCAAACTCCTGACCTCAAGTGATCCGCTTGCCTCAGCCTCCCAAAGTGCTGGGATTACAGGTGTGAGCCACCATGCCTAGACCCATGCAGTATTTTATAAACCCATAAAAAAGTAAAAGGAATCTTTCAGGATGGCATGTATGTTTCCAAAGTCAATGGATTAATCCAGAATGATCATCAGAAGTAGAATTTAGCTTAGGAATCAGGTCTTGAAATTCTTACCACTAGGAACATTTATCATTCTTTTTTCTTCCATTCTTAATCTCCCTACTACTGTGATCATTTCCTCCCCCCCAAGTTATAATTTTCTAAGCCCCTTGTTTGAAGATCTTACCATGTTTTTTGCTTTTCTTCACCCATCTTAAGACTCAAAATCTGCAAATAGGGCTCACCAAACTTTCTAGTCATATCCAAGAGGAGAAATTTTGTCAAACTTGATGCATTCTGATCTCAGCTCTGTGTTATACCACTCATTTTCTTTATTTGTAGTTTCTAACTTCTATTAGCTCCTTCATGCCACAATCTAATGCCCTATACTTTCCAGTTACTTCCTGCAATTGGCATGAAAATCTCTCTTTTCCTCACAGATAATGGACTGTAATGAACATAGTAAACAGTTTAAAACCATTTTAAGGGCCAGGCATGGTGACTCACGCCTATAATCCCAGCATGTTAGTAAGCCGAGGTGGGTTGGTCACTTGAGGTCAGGAGTTCGAGACCAGCTTAGCCAATATGGTGAAATCCTGTCTCTAGTAAAAACAGAAAAATCATCCAGGCATGGTGGTGGCACCTGTAGTCCCAAGATACTCAGGAGGCTGAGGCACAAGAATCCCTGGAACCAGGGAGATGGAGGTTGCAGTCAGCTGAGATCACGAGCTGCACTCCAGCCTGGAGACAGAAAAAAAAAAAAAAAAAAATTTTAAATGGGGGAAATTATGGCACAGAAAATTATATTGCTTTGTTTATGCAAGAGTTTATATAATTTTTAGAAGTAAACTACAGGCTTCTTAATTTCCAATACCTGTTTTTGGAAAAGAATTTAATAGTTATTGTTTTGCCATTGTATTTAGTTTTGAGATTATCTTCCATTAATAGTGATACTGTCATGCTCACTTTGGCGGCACAAATACTAAAATTGGAATGATGCAGAGAAGATTAGCATGGCCCCTGTGCAAGAATGACACACAAATAGTGATATTGTCCTCCCATTAATGGTAGCAATATAAAGTAACCCTTTAAAGTAATATATTTAAGCTAGGATGTCACTAATTTAAAGAAAATTTAAGTAAACACAAGTAAGGGTGATAGGATATGGCAAAAATTGCGATGATCAAATTATTAAGTCTGGGAAGCATCACTAATTGGGAAACACTGTAAAGTCTGGTGTAAAATGAAGGCAGAGGAATTGAGATTCAAGAATGCCTTATCCTAGTCTCTGGGTGATACTTAATGGTACATCCTTTGCCACCTCATGACACAGGAGGTCCTAAGGGCAAGAGCCAAAGCCAGATTTCCTGCTCTGTTTTAATTCAGCCTGTAGCTGGTGTCACTGCCTTCTCTACTGGCTAGCAATCGGGAAAAGACTTCTATCACAGGCCTGGAACGGCCAGGGGATGTGTGGACAGAAGCAAATCTGAATAACAGTGTTCACATCCTGTAAAAAACCATAACACTAGCTCAAATAAAGAAACAGACAAGCTTGCCAGGAGAGAGGAGAATAGTAATTTCTGCTCTTGGCAAAGCTATAAGAGGAAAGGTCCAGTTGATGGGCTGGGAACGAGGGGCGGGGTCTTTTATAAAGATCTGGTCTTAAAGCCTTAACAACAGGGATGAATTTAGAGGAGAAAGCTCATGCTTTTAAGAATTTTTTTTTTTTTTTTTGAGACAGACTCTCACTCTGTTACCCAAGCTCAAGTGCTATGCAGTGGCACCATCTTGGCTTACTGCAACCTTGACTTCCCAGGTTCAAGCAATCCTCCTGCCTCAGCCTCCCAAGTAGCTGGTACTGTAGGCACATGACCACACCTGGCTAACTTTTGTATTTTTAATAGAGATGGGGTCTCTCTATGCTGTCAAGGCTGGTCTCAAACTCCTGAGGTCAACGGCCTCAGCCTCCCAAAGTACTGGGATAGCAGGTGTGAGCCACCACGCCCGACAGATGCTTTTAAGAATAAATTAGAGGGCCAAAATTTAAGACAACATGTATTAACCCTGGGAAAAAAAACCTTATAATTTTTATAAGCTTTAATTTCTTCATCTGAAAATGAGGAAGACAGTAATAACTGACCTATCTCAGACCAGCTAATGTGTGTATTGCATGATATAATGCATATAAAATACCAAGTCATGCTAAATGCTCAGTAAATGTGACTTCCCTATAAAGCCAAAAGACGTCAAGTCAATCTCTGGACCTTACTAGTTAAGTAACTATAGGTCAGTCTACTTATTTGTGGCTCACAATTTTCCAAAATGTACATGAGGTAGATTATAAAAATTCCAAACAATAAAATAGTATGCACAAAACTTCAGAATCAGGGAAAATATAAATTAGAATAGAAAATTAAGACTAGGAGAGAAAATACAATGTAGATATTCAGACCAATAAGTCTTACAACAGTACTAATGTGTACTATAGTCCAAAATTAGTTCTGGGGTTCCTGTCAGTCCAAAAGAAATTTGAAAAATGTTCAGTTACAAAATATTCATTCCTTATCCATGAGGAGAAAAAAAACACCAAATGCTGGTGGTAAAACTATGTTGTTTCAGAGTATATCGCCTCAATTATCCAATCTTTAAAACAACAAAATATTATCTACCTTTCAGGGTAGATGTAGAGAATTAAATGAATAACATATACGAAAAAGTATTTCATAAAATTGATGTACTGTGTAAATGTTACTTATTATTTTATATACCTTAATTTACTCAATAGAGCAGGCTTATCATATGTTTGGACCTTCATTTAAATTACTGAGCTAAAAAGAAACCTTTGTACACTGTTAGTAGGAATGTAAACTAGTACAGTCATTATGAAGAACAGTTTGGAGGTTTCTCAAAAAACTAAAAATAGAGCTACCATATGATCCAGTAATTCCATTGCCGGGTATATACCCAGAAGAAAGGAAATCAGTCTTTCAGAGAGATACCTGCACTCCCATGTTTGTTGCAGCAGTGTTCAGAACAGCCAAGATTTGGAAGCAACCTAAGTGTCCAGCAACAGATGAATGGATAAAGAAAATGTGGTACATATACACAACGGAGTATTATTCAGCCATAAAAAAGGCTGAGATCCTTTCATCTGCAATAACATGGATGGAATTGGAGGTCATTATGTTAAGTGAAATAAGCCAGGGACAGAAAGACAACCATTGCATGTTTTCATTTATTTGTGGGATCTAAAAATCAAAACAATGGAACTCATGGAGATAGAGAATACAAGGATAGTTACCAGAAGCTGGGAAGGATAGTGGAGGTTGAGGACAGGTGAGGATGGTTAATGGGTACAAAAGATATACATAAAAATGGATAAGACCTAGTATTTGATAGCACAACAGGGTGACTATAATCAATAATAATTTAATTATACATTTTAAAATAACTAGAATGATATAATTGGATCGTTTGTAACACAAAGGATCCAATTTTCCATGATGTGATAATTATGCATTGCATGCTTGTATCAAAACATCTCAGGTACCCCATAAATATACACACCTACTATATATCCATAAACATTAAAAAGTAAAAAACCAAATAAGTAAATAAAATAAATTACTGAGCTAAATCATTTTTACTACAGGAATACTCAGTATTCCCAGGCACTGTTCTAATAATTTACATGTATTCGATTACTACCCACAATAATAGTAAGTACTATAATTATTTTCATTCCGATGAAGAAATCTGGGTACAAAGGGCTTAAGTAACATTCCCAAGTTTACTCAGCTAGTAGGTGATGGTGCTAAGATTGATATCCAGGAAATCTGGCCCCTGAGACCATCCTGGTGTACAAATACAACAAGGTAAAAATGACATATGCTTATAGCCCTCTGTAACTATAAAAGCTGCCAACCTATAAATTAAATATAAGCCTAGCAAGAAAACTAATAGGTGAAAGGTATTAATTTTACGTGACATGCCATATTGTTTTCTCATCACCAGTTGTAGCATGAATTTGATAGCATTGTTAATGTCAGGTTATTAACAGGTCCTGTGAGATGACAATTTCCCATCACTTTTTTTCATTCAGATTACTGGAAACCATTTGTTTATACAGCTTGTTGTGATATGTGGCCTTCCCTTGGTATAAATGTATCATTTACATATTAAGTCAGCTTTCGTTCTTTTCTCATTAGCTCTCTGATTAAAATAGAATTGCTCGCTTCTAACTCAATTACAAACACAAACACAAGACTAAAATTGCAGAATAACACTTGGCTACAGAGAGGCTATCTATGATCCAGGGGCTGCTTATATTGTTTTTTAAGTTACATTGAAATGAAAATGTAAAATTCTCATAGAGAAGGCCAAGTTCAGTAGCTCATGCCTGTAATCCCAGCACTTTGGAAGGCCGAGGCAGGAGGATTTCTTGAAGCTGGGAGTTTAAGACCAGTCTGGGCAACATAGGGAAACCCCATCTCTACAAAAATGTAATAAACTTAGGTTGGTGTGCTGAGTAGTCCCAGCTACTCAGAAGGCTGAGGTGGGAGGATCACTTGAGCCCAGAAGTTTGAAACTGCAGCGAGCTGTAATTGTGCCACTGTACTCCAGCCTGGGCAATAAAGCAAGACCCAGTCAAAAAAGAAAAAAAAAAAAGAAAACATCCACAAAGAGTTCATAAACATCAGTGTCTCTAGTTTGAGAACTCCCTCCACAGAGTACTCTCAAGAAGGCAGGCAACCCGACTGCATCTCTGTAATTTGATGGGCAACCCGATTCCAGACTCTGCGGAAGAAGAATCACTGGAGTATCCCCTCCTTCTAGGAAGAGCAAAAAGTCTGTAAGCACCACCTGTATTCTTCTGAGGTTCCATCCCTTCCTACCATGTACCTAGGGCTCTTCCAGGCATCCTGAAGTAGGGAGTTCAGCTGGTTTGTGTCCTATTTTGATACTGACTACTGGGGAGAGGAACGGTAAGGAGAGATTTGGCGACGGTAAATCTGTTCTGATGGTACCCAGTTCCATATGCTGGCTTGGGAAACCTCGGAAGGGTAGAAGGCTTTTTTGTAAAGGTTCTTTTGCCAACAGCAAATTCCCAGCGTCATGTTCGGCTCAGAGTCCCAAACCCTAAAGGGTTGTAGCTCTGAACAAACAGCTCAGCCTGGACTTCCCAGGGTGAAAGCTGGCCCAGAAGCACTGCTTCAGGATTGGTTCAAACAAAGAAAAGAATTCGGCCTGTCTCCTTGTAAATACCCCCTCAAATTATGGTTTGCAAATTGAGGTTTGATGCATTGGTTTTCCAAATATGTACAACAGACACAGCAAAATTGAGTTGACAGTGCACACGGTTTAAGATATCTGTTAGTGAAAATTACATTTTAAGACTTCCGTGATGACACTGAATATATTGCAACTGAGAGGCCAAGACAGAGTCCAACGTGTCAGCTTCTGGCTTAAAATTTCCTCAAAATAAAGCACCCTTAACACATATGTTTATGAACAGTGCTGAGAGTGAAGGCTGGACCCTAAAATAGAGGGAGGCTAACTCGCTCTCAGGATGACGGAAACCTGATCATGTTCTCATGGACATTTTACACCAACTCCTGGATAAGTAATCTCTTTAAGAAACTCCTAGTGAAGATAAACAGTGTTCAACTAGAATTTCCTTTTGCTAGTGAGAAGCAATGAGGCCAATGATGGCAAGTCAAAAATCAAGTGTGGTCAGGTCAAGAGGTGATCATGCACATGGTGAAGGTAGTAAACAGATGGCTGCCCCCGGGGCGATAGGGTTGTTGTTTTTTTTTAAGTGTATCTGAAATGATCATATTTCCTGATTTTCCCTGTATTTAAAGCAATCATATGTATGACAAGTGAGCATGTTTTCCTGATTTTCCAACCTGTTATCTCAGTACAATTATTATTAATTTATTTTCTTGAGACAGCGTCTCATTATTGTCGCCCAGGCTGGAGTGCAATGGTGCGATCTCAGCTCACTGCATCCTCTGCCTCCCAGGTTCAAGTGATTCTCCTGCCTCAGCCTCCCAAGCAGCTGGGACTGTAGGCACACACCACGTTCAAGTGATTCTCCTGCCTCAGCCTCCCAAGCAGCTGGGACTGTAGGCACACACCACCATGCCTGGCTAATTTTTGTATTTTTAGTAGAGATGGGGTTTCACCATGTTGACCAGGCTTAACTCCTTACCTTAAGTGATGTGCCTGCCTCGGCCTCCCAGAGTGCTGGGATTACAGGTGTGAGCCACCATACTCAGCCAGTACAATTATTAATAGTGCCATTTTCACTCTTGAAAATGTCGTAGATTTTACTATAAGTTGTATGATCACACTATCTATGGCACGATCCCATATTATTTTATGCTCCACCTCTCCTCCTTCAATACCTCCTGTCCCTCATTCCCTGGGATTCCCACATCTTTGGTTTTGCCCATTGGTGATCTTTCCCTGTTTTCCAAGTGTTTCATGCTCCAGCATTACCCTCAATTCAATATTCACCCCCCAAAACACTATTCATTCAACTCAGATGATTTTGGTGTATTCGTTCATTTTCACACTGCTGATAAAGACATACCCGCAACTGGGTAATTTATAAAGAAAAAGAAGTTTAATGGATCACAGTTTCACGTGGCTGGGGAGGTCTCACAATCATGGTGGAAGGGGAAAGGCACGTCTTACATGGCAGCAGACAATACAAAGCTTGTGCGGGGAAACTCCCCCTTATAAAACTATCAGATCTCGTGAGACTTATTCACTATCACAGAACAGCATGGGAAAGACCAGCCCCCATGATTCAATTACTTCCCACCAGGTCCCTCCCACGACACGTGGAAATTGTGGGAGCTACAATGCAAGATGAGATTTGGGTGGAGACACAGACAAACCACATCACTTGGTAAATGACCCAAAGCAAAACAGCAATCTTACCATCTCATTTTAAGTAGCCTATACATGTGCTATGATTTTATAAAACATTTAGAATTATAGAGGGAAGACAGTTTTCTAATGCTTCTTGCAAAATCTCTGCCCTTTATCAAAGTAAGGTGCAATAGTGTTAATTATGTAATCACTCCTGTCTGAGTTATTTTTGTGAGTGCTATTATATATACTTGTTCAGTTATATAATAGGGATTGCTGACTTGGCACCCTTTATTCTGAAAGTTTGCCAACACAAAAAGAAGTACAGGAAAAGGCACTGTAAAGAGATCCAGAGAAAGAGGACTACAAGTGGTTGGGATACTCTTTGCTACACATTTTCCGAATGGCCAGTAATGAGTGTATATTACTTTTATATTACTTTTACCATCTGGTAAAAAGAAAATGAATACAATAGAAGAGAATCATACACAATACATGAATAAAGATCATTTAGACTATAGTTATTTTTATCCGTATGAAAACCTGAAAGCTTAATTTGACATTAGATAATAGTTGACTGGTTATAAATCTATGTATTTATATCACAGATACATTAAATACTGCTTTTTTCAATGGTTAAAGAGTTGAAGTAGCTGGGCGTGGTGGCTCTAGCCTGTAATCCCAACACTTTGGGTGGCCGAGGCAGGCAGATCATTTGAGGTCAGGAGTTCGAGACCAGCTTGGCCAACATGGTGAAACCCTGTCTCTACTAAAAATGCAAAAACTAGCCAGGCATGGTGGTGCATGCCAGTAATCCCATCTACTCAGGAGGCTGACAGGAGAATCACTTGAACCCAGGAGGTGGAGGTTGCAGTGAGCTGTGATTGCGCTATTGCACTCCAGCCTGGGCAACACAGGGAGACTCCATCTCAGAAAAAAAAGAGTTGAAGTGAATCTTCACACTAGCAATCCAGCTTTGCAAGAACTGCCTGTCTTTCACTAGCTAATCTTACTGACAACGTAAAGGCCCCATGCTCCCGGTGTGAGGTCCTGTATGGTGTTAACCCAGCCAGACAGAAAATAGGTGCTGCTTCTCTGCACCACCTACTGTAAGCACCTGAATTTCTATTGCATTTGTCAGTTTAGGGCTATTCAGTCTCAAAATATAGCGGAAAACAATGCCCAAAGTGTTATTTTAATGCAATACAGTACAAAGACAATAGGGTTCGTTAATAATAACTGGCTAAATATTAAGAACATAATAAACCACCTGCATGGATTCTGTTATTAATGTCAAGTCCCTCTCCCCACTCCCTGTAGTAAGGAATTATAAGGACCTTTAGCTAGACATAGCCAGGAAAGTTATTTATGATTTGATTCAACTAAACTCCTCTTCCTTTTTCATCCTGGGCCTGAATTATTTGCTGACTCTCTTCTTGCTCCAATAATGATTCGTATTCCATAACAGTAAATGGCCTCTCTTGTATGGCAGCTTTAATGATCTCTTACAGAAAATTCTGTCTCCCTTTCTGTAATTGCTCAAGGTTTATACTTTAAGTGAAAGGCTTTACCAACTGTGTTTCTATTGCTATAGCTATTCCAGTTTTTCTTTCACCTCATAACTCCGTGCAATGCTGACATTTTAAACAGTATGGTTTTTGCCAGTGTATGAGTTTTCTCATCTCTACCCTACACTGGGACATAGGAATGGGGTAGGAACAGTCAGGAGAAGGAGTTCAGTATAGTTTTTTTTTTTTTAAGAGCAAAATGCATAACTTTCATTGAATACTAGACGAAACATTCTCCCTGGTGCTTTTACTATAGTACTTCCTGTATCATATTACAAGAAAGCCTCAACCTAGAGTTTTGCTGTTTAACCACTTCATATCCACTAGCTCTACTACAGTTCAGTTACCATAGAGCCTAGAATTCTGATAAGCCATGTACAAATGAGAAATTTGATTAAGGGCTAAGGTCACTCAAGATGTAGGGCTCATAAATGAAGTCAGATGGCTATTGCCGTAAAATAAGAACATGGAGCTGGGTGTAGTAGTCCTACATACTTGGGAGGCTGAGGTGGGAGGATTGCTTGAGGCCAGGAGTTTGAGGCCAGCTTGCACAATATAGCAAGACTTTGTCTCAAAAAAAAAATTGTGTGTGTGTATATATATATGTGTGTGTGTGTGTGTATGTGTGTGTGTGTATAAGAATATTGAGAGAGTGAACACTGATGGAATATGCAATTTGATACCATTGAGTGTCTGCAACATGATTACAGGGAAACATATAAACATAGGAGCACTATTTTTTGTGGTAGAAATAGGCGGCTGTCTTAGGTATTCCACATAATAGGGGCACTTAGAATAAAAAGATTATTGAGGCCCAGACGCTGTGGCTCATGACTGTATCCCAGCACATTGGGAGGCCAAGGTGGGCAGATCACTTGAGGTCAGGAGTTTGAGACCAGCCTGGCCAACATGGTGAAACCCCGTCTCTACTAAAAATACAAAATTAGCTGGGTGTGGTGGCACACATAATCCCAGCTACTCAGGAGGCCGAGGCAGGAGAATTGCTTGAACCCAAGAAGCGAAGGTTGCAGTGAGTCAAGATCGCACCACTGCACTCCAGCCTGGGCAACAAAGGGATACTCTGTCTCAAGAAAAAAAAAAAAGATTATTAATATTTTTTAAAATGAATAATATTTCTCCAGCTTTTTAAACAATGTCTATATTCAAATTATCAGATGCCATCACTGTCTGTAATATATTAAAATAGTTTTCTTTAGCTAGGCACGGTGGCTCACACATGTAATCTTAGTGCTCTAGGAGGTCAATGCCAGAATATCACCTGAGCCCAGAAGTTTGAAACCAACCTGGGCAAAATGGTGAAACCCCATCTCTACCAAAAATACAAAAATTAACGGAGTGTGGTGGCACGTGCCTGTGGTCCCAGCCACCCAGGGAGGCTGAAACAAGAGGATCACTTGAGCCCAGGAGGCGGAGGTTGCAGTGAGCCAAGATCATGCCACTGCACTCCAGCCTGGGTGACAGAGCAAGAACCTGTCTCAAAAATAAATAAATAAATAAAATAATAAAAAAATAGCTTTCTTTAAAGGATAACATACATATAATAAAACATATTTGGTGTACTAATCTTGATGTACAGTTCAAACTTTTTACATATGTGACATGTGTACATATGTGATACATATATACATATTTCATGTATATGTAACTGCAACCCAGATAAAGACAGAAGGTTTCTTGCAACCCAAAAGGGCCCCTTGTCCTTGCTTTCAGTCTAATACTACACAGCAGCTTAAAAGTAGCTGATTTTTACAGATAAAATGCTTTGAAGATTACTCTCACTAATTTTATTAGAAATTGCATTTAGTTGTGAATAGGCTCATAAAAGAAAGATTTGCATGGAATACTATGCAGCCATAAAAAAGACAAAATCATGTCCTTTGCAGCAACATGGATGGAACTGGAGGCCATTATCCTAAGTGAACAAACTCAGAACATCAAATACCTCATATTCTCACTTACAAGTGGAGCTAAATAATGGATATGTACAGGCTTAAAAAGATGGACGTAATAGACACTGGGAACTCCAAAACACTGGAGGCTGGAATGCAGGTGAGGGTTGAAAAATTACCTACTGGGTACAATGTTCACTATTTGGGCCATGGGTACACTAGAAGCCCGATCTCCATTATTATGCAATATGCCCATGTAACAAACATGGACACGTGCCCCCTGAATCAATAGGCTGGGTGCAGTGACTCATGCCTGTAATCCTAGCACTTTGGGAGGCCAAGGCGGGTAGATCACTTGAGGTCAGGAGTTTGAGACCAGCCTGACCAACATGGTGAAATCCTGTCTCTACTAAAAATACAAAAAAAATGAGCTGGGCATGGTGAAGCGCACCTGTAATCCCAGCTACTCAAGAGACTGAGGCATGAGAATCACTTAAACCCAGGAGCTGGAGGTTGCAAGGAGCCAAGATCGCACCATTGCTCTCCAGCCTGGGTGACAGAGGGAGACTCTGTCTCAAAAATAAAATAAAGTAAAATAAATAACAAAGGTTTAAATGAAGTAGCTGTTTTCTTTTTCTCTCTTGTAAAAAGCAGATCTAGAAGCAGGCCCCTCAGTGGCTGGTGTGAAAGCTCCACAGAACCCGGCTTTCTTCTTTCTATTGAGCTACCCGTAGCACTAAAGAGCTCCCTTTGGTTGACACAATGGAGCACTGGACTCTACCCAGGTGTGGTGACCATCCTCCAAGCCTGAAGAAGGGCAAAGGTAAGAAGCACAAGGCAGCAGCCACTGAGTCAACCCCCTATAAATGCTTTCTTGGAAGCCCAACCAACGGCTTCTGCTTACATCTCACTGGTTAAAACAGTGTCATGCAAAACAGTTTTGGGTGGCACACCCAAAATAAAATGGGATTTTATGAATAAGAAAGAGAGGAGGGATGTTGGTTAGTTAATGAGTAGTCTCGGCCACACCAGTGGCCACAAACTACTCGCGTGAATGACCTTTCTTGAAAATGCCATGTTGCATGATTTTAGATTGCAGTGGATCAAAGCAATCTAAAATCATGCCACAACAGATAATGTGTTCTGAAATAAACACTTTTAAGATCTTGGCTGAAGCAGTGCTTCAAAATTTGATTGCAAAAAAATTTAAAACTTTTCACTATTCTTAAGAGGGAAAATATAGGGAAATCATAAAGAGTAAAATTAATAGCATTTGCACAAGACTGCACAAAATTTAATAATATTGTATGCATTCATTTATTAGGGCCCACAAATGGAAATCTGACTGTTTACAAATGGTAACTGTTTCTAATCATTAGGATTGTGAGTTCTGATTTAAACTAAGAATACTATTTTAACTATCTGAATGCAACAAAAATCTATAACTCCATAATTTTAAATCCACAGTTATGAATCCCCAAAACTTTTGAAAACTGAAAGTTTTTTTTGCAAATTGCAGCATCCTCTTTAGTGGCAAAAGCTGACCTGATGCCAGGCGCGGTGGCTCACACCTGTAATCCTAGCACTTTCTGAGGCTGAGGTGGGTGGATCACTTAAGCCCAAGAGTTCAAGACCAGCCCGGGCAACATGCGGAAACCTCATCTTTACAAAAAATACAAAAATTAACCAGGCGTGGTGGCACACCTGTAGTCCCAGCTACTCAGGAGGCTGAGGTGAGAGGATCATCTGAGCCTGGGAGGTCGAGCCTACAGTGAGCCATGATCATGCCACTGCACTCCAGCGTGGGTGACAGAGTGAGATTCTGTCTAAAAAAAAAAAAAAAAAAGTTGACCCAAAATGATGTGGGGCTTCTTATAGTCTTTACTCCATTTAATGTGATTGTAATATTTAGCACAAAAATATTACGGCCTTTGATTATAGCGTGCTGCATGATACTATTTTTTTTTAACTCAGAAAATTAATCCAAATTCCAAAACAGATCTATCTCCACCTCCAGTTCTGTGTGGTAAAGATTTTACAAACTACACTACCCAATTAGTTCACTATTTGATTTGTTTGGAGATTCCTATTAATATCAAAGCTCATTCAATGGATTACACATCATTGATTTGACCTAACTCCTTTTGTAATTTTTTTAAGTCTTAGATCTAAGAAACTGAACACGTTATTTCTGCCCATGTGCTTGTAGGATTTTGGTTTGCTAACAACCAGTTACTAAATTGAAAAAGGATAACTTTTTAATTCTGATCATGTTAAGTCTCACTTTAATAATGTTTTGCTTCATTTGTTTTATTTTGTTTTTTGTTTTTTTTTTTTTTTTTTCTTTTTTTTTTTTTCTTTTTTTGAGATAGAGTCTCATTCTGTCGCCCAGGCTGGAGTGCAATGGTGCAGTCTTGGCTCACTGCAACCCCTGCCTCCTGGGTTCAAGCGTTTCTCCTACCTCAGCCTCCTGAGTAACTGAGATTACAGGTGCCCACCACCACACCCGGCTAATTTTTGTATTTTTAGTAGAGATGGGGTTTCACCATGTTGACCAGGCTGGTCTTGAAATCCTGACTTCAGATGATCCACCCACCTCAGCCTCCCAAAGTGCTGGGATTACAGGTGTGAGCCACTGTTCCTAGCCTCATTTGTTTAAAAAAAAAAAAAAAGGTGAGCACTGTTCAACTGATATAAAATGTAGTATTTTTTGAATCAAAAATATCAAAATCAGCACCATTAGAGAAAACTGAGGCAATTCGTTGCCTGAATTCCTCCTTTTCATTTTGTTTGTACTATGTATGATTTGTGTCTTATTCATATTTATTTATGAACTGAGTCATAATCAATGGCTGTAAGTATGTATGTGAAATTATGGATTTTTAAAAGTATAATACCGAAACCCTGTAATGTAGCTATGTAAATTCAAAATTTGCATTGAGGGTTTTTTTTCTCTCTGCCTTCTCTGGACCTTATCATTATCAAAACCTCTAAAATCTGGAAGTCCAACCTTCTCTGTCTTAAATACAGAATTCATTTCTGTGGCCTACAAACCTCTGCAGGATCTCTCTCCAGTCTACATTTCTGACTTCATCTGATGCATTTCTTGATGTGCTAAAACCACACTGGCATCATTTCCCTTCCTGGAATGTGCCAAGCTTCATTCTGCCTCAGGGCCTTTGCACATGCTATAGCCTCTTCCTAGACTGTGACTTCTCTGATATTTTTCAAATGTGTCTCCTTGTCATCCTTCAAGCCTAGCTTAAGCCCCACTCCTTTAGAGACAACTTCCTTACCACCTTGTTTATTTATTTCCCTCTCTGTTATTCTCTAACACTGCACTGTTTGTTTTTTTGTTTGTTTGTTTGTTTGTTTGTTTTTTGAGACGGAGTCTCACTCTGTCACCCAGGCTGGAGTGAAGTAGTGTGATCTCGGCTTACTGCAACCTCCACTTCCTAGGTTCAAGTGATTCTCCTCCCTCAGCCTCCTGAGTAGCTGGGATTGCAGGCACCCACCACCATGCCCAGCTAATTTTTGTATTTTTAGTAGAGACAGGGTTTCACCATGTTGGCCAGGTGGTCTCAAACTCCTGACCTCAAGTGATTCACCCGCCTCAGCCTCCCAAAGTGCTGGGATTATAGGCGTGAGCCACCGCACCCGGCCCTGTTTGGTTTTTTAATAGCACTTAGAATAATGTGCAATAATATACACTTGACCCTTGAACAACACAGGTTTGAGCTATACAGGTCCACTTATACACAGATTTTGTTTCAATAAAAGTTACACAGAGTATTCCTGCCTCTCCTGCTTCCCCTTCCACCTCCTCCACCTCTGCCACCCCTGCCACTCCTGAGACAGGAAGACCAAACCCTCTTCTTCTTTCTCCTCTTCAGATACTCAATGTGAGGACAATGAGAAATAAAGATCTTTATGATGATTCACTTCTGCTTAATGAATAGTAAATATATTTCCTCTTCCTTATACTTTCTTAGTAACATTTTCTTTTCTCTAGTTTACTTTATTGTACAAATTCAATATAGAGTACATACGACACACAAAATGTGTGTTAATTGACTGTTTATGTTATTGGTAAGGTCAATAGTAGGTTATTACTAGTTCAGTTTGGGGGAAGTTAAAAGTTACACAGAATATCTGACAGCATGGAGGACTGGCACCCCTAACCCCCACATACTTCAAGGATCAACTGCATTTGTTCACCTGCTATTTATCTGTCTCTCCACTAGATTGTGAACTCCATGAAGGAGGAAATAAACTATTTACTTGTTCACTAATATATACATAGCACCAAGCATCATGCCTGGCACATTCTAAGTTCTCAAGAACTGTTTGAATAAACAGTAAAAGAATTATTTATCTTATGTATTTCTGTGATAATCTGCCCCAAAACATTTCATTCTACAAATTATCTTTACCAAAACAAAACCCAAAAATCCCTCGAACTGTATATATCATGAAGATGGTCTCAAAAACTCCAAAGAAAATTATCCCATAGGAAAGCATGTAATCAGAAGTATGTGTATCTTACAAAGTGCACAGAACATCCTAATCTACAGATAATAAAGTATATGAAGGTGTATACACATATAGATGTGCATATCTAGGTATTTTCTTTACCCTGGCTGTTCATTAAATATATCTGACCCCAAGTCTACTCAGATTGTCTACTTCACTTGGCAGTAGAACAAAGGCAGGAGATGTAGCCCAGAGAGGGGTCGAGCTCAAATGCTATCTAAATTGGCCAAGGCCCCATGGCGGTAGGTGACCTGTCTAGTTAAAGTTCAAGGAAGTCTCACTGAAAACATAGTGAGTTCTACCTCCTAGCTTATCATGGACAGGCTCTGTTTATTCCAGCTGTCCTGTAATTAGCCCTTTTTACTCTCAAAGTATCCTGTGTTAGACGATAAATTCATAGTCACCCTAGCTACATCTTTCTAAGAATGTTACCTATTAAATGCCAGGCAGGGATACCAGACCAACGTGTGTGTATATACATGTATGTGTATGTGTGTGCATATGTGCATGTGTGTGTGTATGTGTGTGGTGTGTGTGGAGGGGGAAGAGATTGTGAAGAGTGTAGATCATTCCCCACTCCTTTCTTTATCCAGTTCCTTTAAACCCTGTTCTCTCCTTGACTCATTAGAAAATTTAGTGGGCAAAGAATTTTTACTATGTTAACACATGTATACAGTATTTAACACACTAAGATCTTTGTCGACTTTTCTGACTTTACATTAGCAAGCATAGTCTTGCGTCGGTTTAACGTTAATTTTTTTAAAGTCTTAGACTTTGTCTTTATTTAAAAGCCCAGTTGCAAACACCAAATACCTGACTCAGCTCACAACTAGAGACCGAGCATCAAATTTCCCAGCCCACTTAATTTGAAAGCCTGCCAAGATAGGTGAAAGACCTTATAAATATGTAAAGCAGGAAGTTCAAATTACAGTCAAGTAAATCTCTAGTGATTGATGTTCTTTTCAAAACAATTTTAAAAAACTAATAATGACCAGCACAATTCTAAGACCCTCTTACCAAAGGCTTCCCCCGAATTCAGACTCAATGGTGTACTTTCAGTACTGTATTTATTTTGGATTTTTACCACTTCCTGGAGGCCAGGAGGAGGCACAGTGGGAGGATCCTAAAAAACTCAGTACCACAGCCATTTTGTTTGTAAGGCAGAGTGGTAGAATTCTGCCAGCCGGTAAAGGTTTTTGAAACAATTTTTAAGGGGGGCGGGGGAGGGGGCGTGAATATGCCTATTGTTTTCATTTAACTGCTAAATTCATTATTTTATTTTACTTTTTGCACACATGGTAGTTACTGTGAATAAGAAATTACATATTTTTTTCCCAAGGAATTAGAGATCTCGGAGCTAAAGGAGTCATGAATTTTGTTCCAGGATGACTGGCTTCTCTAGGTCTACCCTCATGAGATCAAATTGAAAAAATACTTTGATGGACATAGTTTTTACATGGCCAGGTTTGCATGCGGAGGATCTATCGACGTTTTGGAAAGGAGCAACAATTTGCTCAAGAAAAACATGATAATGCTGTTTTAAAAAAGCAAAAGCAAAAACAAACAAACAAAAAACCCCACATCCAAGAAGCCAGAGTGTTCCTTCAGATGTTAAAAGGGGCATTCCCCCGAGCTCACAGGCAGCCGTGGGTGCTATTGTCTTGCAGTGTCACTTAATAGCGAGCTTAGACTTTTGTCATTTGGGTGGCTGTGCTTTTAAAAGCCCAGTGTAAAATGGCACACACATTGCATTTTTTTCCGAGCTGCAGGAGGCGGGGGCAGCGGGGGATAGTGCAGACTGTAGGGACACTGCCCTCCCAGCCAATCAGCGCTCGCCTGCTTGCCATCGCAAAGTTGTTAACCCCAGAGTCTTCTGGCTGTGCTGCCTCCTCTGCTTTTAATCTTCTGTGGATATTTCTCCGATTTCTCCCAAACGCCCATAGATTCTGGGGGAAGCCACCCCATTCGGCCGCCGATCATGGAAGAAAGTATTACTTTTTATTTACCAAACATTTTAAAGATGTTGGAAGATCCGTATGCTGCCTGGAGGCTGTTGTTTCTAGAGACACAAGTATCCAGCCTATATTGTTACAATTTTTTTTCAAGAACTGCCGTCTTCTTTGCCTGCACTAATGGTAAGTTTGTAATTTTCACCATTTATGTCATTCAGTCTTCGAAAGAGCTACCGGCTAAAAAGGATTTCCATTGTGTTTCTTCTAACAAAACCAATCTTTGTATTTTTCTTTAGCTTTGATCTCTGCACGTTCTACCTAATCTTGCCTGGTTAATTTTTACCAAGAGAAAAAAATAGTTTTTTTTCATTGTTAAAGCTAAATGTTTATAATATAAATTATACTTTAATTACTGTGAACTACAGAGGAACTCAGATATTTCAAGATGGACTTGTTTTGTGCCAGTAATGTTGGCAATGCCAAATATGTGCATATCCTCTTTATAAAAATTATGTCTTACCTAATTTGTCCAGGACTCAATTATCAGCAGGCAAACTATGGATATAGTTTTTTTTAAATGGACCTATTGTGGTTCTCTTGATAGATTACTTGGATACAAACTATAGAAAAGCTGCCCTTGGTATAATGAAGGTGGAGGTTGACATAACCGGGTTTATATTAAGTTATGGCTGTTACTAAATAGTGGATCTTTTATTTGCTGATCAGATCTCAACTTGTAGTCTATGATATTATTTCTTTGAAGCTCTTCATTAGATAATCTTTGCAGATCTTGCTTGTTTTTCTCCAATAAGGTACATTTGGGAGACATTTTGTAATTTTTGGCATTTTTCTAATTTTTTTCTTTTTGCACACGGTGGGAGATCTTTTTTGTTTTGCATTGATCTGTGTTGGTGGCGCTGTAGTGCTCCTCAACAATTTATGTCAGTTTCACTAAAAGAAAAAAGGAAGAAAAAAAAGAGGTGGGGCAAGATTTGATCTATTCTCTTCTCCCTTTATTTTCTTAAAGAAAGTTCATTTTAGTCAGTGGAAATATTCAGTTGTGTTATTTAAATGTTTTCTGTGAACTGTGAACTATGGTGAGAGCAGACATGTCGTCACAAGCAGTCGAGGGAACATCAGGGACAGGCATGCAGTTTGCAGTTGTTTTATCTGATCTGATTTATCATCTCTATATCACAATTATTCAATAATAAGCTGTCGATTTATCCTTTTACTAACATTTTGCGTTTTCCTTATATTACAAAATTATATGTGTTGGTGTATTTTCAATTTAACCAAACATTTGAGTTTTAGTTCCTTCAACATTGTAAAAGTTGAATTTCATTTTGAACCTAGGGATCTCTTAAATAACTATTCTAAGTTTCTCCTGAGGTTTTTCTAATAAATAGTCATATAATAATTCCTACATTATTATTTGTTTCATTTTGAAATGATACTTCAACTGAATTTACAGATAGCCTTATTTAAAAAATAACAAATATTTTGGAATAAGATAATTTTTTAAGAATATGTGCACAGTTGATTTTAGCTTTAAAAATTTTGATGTTCACATATCTAAATGCAGGATTATATCTTTTTCATCTTTGTTCTTATTGAGAGTTATCTGATTAGAGAACATGGGATTTAGGCCCAAAGCCTCCCAAGAACAAAAATGTGTTACGATCTGACACAGGTTTTACTGGTCTCTGTAAATATTTTAGTTGTTTATGGAGATAGTAAGTGTGCCCTTAGTTCAAAAAGAAAGTGGGACAAATCAGTAACTGAACCCTAAAACATATATTTTTTGCCACATAAAATAAAAACAACTGAAATAGTATACTAGACCACTTTTCCATAAGATTGAAGAGATTATTTTTTGAAAGAGTGAACATGTCAGGAATTATTATTTAGTGTGTTTATCCACTTTGAAATATGTAAATGCTCGTTTCACTTTTTAATCATTTAACAGGTTGAAGTAAAAGGATGTGTGAAATGGTTAAAAATAGTATTTCTGATTTTTGTGTCTCTATACTCTATCTACATATCCCTTTCCTTGAACTTCAAAAATAATTATGTATTATGCCCTTATTTTGTTTATACTATGCTATAAAAATGTGAAAATGTTCACTGTAACATTTTAGCTATTCGTAAAATGTAAATGCCTCATCAAAGTTGGTTTTTGACATTATAGATTATTTATAGAATGAAATACTGCAGGTGTAAATATATTATCTAACCCTCTGGTTATGCTGAAGAGTTTAGTTCTCTGAAGTTGATCTACCAAATAAAATATACTTTCCAACACATGTATTGCTAAAATAGTCTGCTATTCAGAATGGTGATAATTTTTATTTTATTTAATCTCTGAAAACTAAACATATGTATATAATGTAGCCCCCTTTTAAAAACAAACTGATGCTATGAAGTCCATATGTAGCTATGCAATGCTCTTTGTTCTCCTACATCATTGACTATTACATCATTGATTATGAAGTAACTATTACAGTTAAATCTTCACTTTTAAAAATCCTTCATATATATTTATATGACAGATAACATTTTATATGTGACTCTTACATCGCTATGTATTTAAGGAGGTTGAAATCTGTGAGACAAAAACAATTCACTATTTTATATTATTCTCCATTTTAAAATCCACCTTGAGCTTCATTTTAACTCTTGATTCCTTGGACATTAATTTTTTTAATTGATAACATTTTTATAGAAATTTAGTTCATGAGCTTGGTGTGATTGTGATTAGAATTATAACAAATTTTTTTACTAAAAACCTTTATTTATTAAATTTAGTAGATAGAGAACTAACTCAGTCTTTCATGGTAGCAGTTGCTAGACCATGGACAATAAAAAATTATTTTTAAAAAATCCCAAAATGTCATTTTAGTCAACAGTTACATACTTATTTCTTTCTTGCACACCAATTTTATCAGATAATAGCAAGTAGCAAAATTTACTATATTGTCATATCATTTTTCTCATCCTGCCCATCCCTCTGATGGAGGGAGGGGTTAATGAGTAGTGAAATAACCAAAAAACAGGTTGCAGAGAGCAGAAAGAAATCATGCCAAAGACATGGAGATCTGTAAATCAAACTCTAAACAATAAACCTCAGAAAAATGAACTTGAAATTATGGAGCTCGATCAATAACAAATAAACTGAAAATTATATCAAGACAATGTAATGACCCAATCCAATTTCCTAATTTATTAACTTACATTCATTAGTATTGTTAAAGACTGAGGAAGTTTCAGGTTAGCCAAACTCATTAGGTAATAGGTAATGGTAGGGTGAGGAAACAAAGGGAAGAAAGATTTAGAGATGTTAAGGTGACCAAACATAAAATGCTAAAAATATTAGCCAGGGCTCATCTAATCTACCTTGGAATGAATTTTTTTTAAAGAAGAAAATATAAATTAAAATTATATCCTGTGAAATCACATACAATATAAACCTGAAATTGTCTGTTTCCAATTCTACCCACTTCTTGTGCATATTTACCTCTGTTATTTGCTAGATGTGTTACTACTTTCCATAAGACGATACAGATACACTGCTATCCTCAGCATGGTTTTGCAAAGGCAAACAAGAGGAAAATGATACACAAAATGTGTGTTTGTGTTAGGACTTTGTTTTTGATCTTTCCAAAATGATTATCAAATGGAGAATCTAAAGGGAAAGTAGAGCGGATGTATAATTTTATAAATATTTTTATGAAAAAGATAAAAGCAGATTCTATACTTGATTTGTTCAACATTTGTTTTTATTTTTATTTGGGGGTTTGTTTATTCTAGATCCTCCCCCATCTATTATGTATCACTCTGAAAAGACGCTAGGATGCAATATTAAGCAAAAGAGACAAGGATTCCTGCTGTAATGGAGTCTACACTCCAATGTGGTTCAGAGTTCTAAAGATACTTTAAATCTAAAGTCTTAGATGTGTGAGGTTCCCAAATGAAGGCCAAAAAATATTTTTGGAAAAAAATATTTTTTAAATTTAGATCTGTTTAAATAGGATTTGACAAGTGTTCTTCCATTGAAGGACCATTATTCGGGCATCAAGTACTCACATATTGGGGCTGGGAGAGGATGTAGCCCTTAAGCTTTAGATATAACCCAAATAGATGCTACAGATGGTTGCCTAATACAAATTCCTATTGCAAAATGAGAAATAAAACTTTGACGCATTGGCTAGAGAAAAGAGATGAAGAGAGGATCACTCTAGTAGTAGGAGTTTTGTGCATGTCCCTGTGGGATCTATTTGATGAAAACATTTTTTTAAACATGGTAGGGCCTCATTTTTCACATTTTGCTCACAGTATCATCAAATAAACATCAAGGTAAATATAAACTGCCAAGATGAAGCGAGGAAATAAAATTAGTATTGAAGTATTATATTAGAACTAAAATTTTTATTTTAGAATCTTCTGTAATAATTTCTAATGGTATATATAACAGAAATTTTAAAAATAAAAAGATATTTTAATTTATGAAAATAATATAATTAGACACTTAGCTAATGGTTAATTAGTTAAACATATCAGGTATGGAGCAGGAAAGTAAGACTGATGTTATTTCTGTATAGATGAATTGGAGGAGAAAGAACTATTTATTAAGGAATCTCTATGTGGGTTAAGATGATCTCAGGAATAAAGTTACCAGATTATTGTGTCATACAGCCAATTAATCTATAGTAGCTGGATGTGATATATTATTTAGTTTGCTTTCATACTAACATAGAACCCTCCTGATAGTGGCATAAAAAATAAAGATATTTATTTTTTCAACTAAATGAGTAATCAGGTGGCAAGTGAGTTCTACGTTTGCTTCAGTAGTGAGTTCTAGGTTTGGTTCAACAATGTTATTAAGTTCCTTTAACCTTTTACGCTGCCATAACATCAGTAATGTCTGTCCTCCTAGTCACAAAGTGGCTGCTGCTGACCCAGGCATCATATCCTAATATTAAAATATCCAAAGTGAGGAGAGTTACTTTTATTCATCTTGTTGTAAGGGAAGAAATCCTTTCTCAGAAGCCCCATAGCACAATGTTTCCTAGAGCTCATTGGCCAGGTTTGTAGGACATGCTCACATCTAAACCAGTCACTGACAAGGGGACTGAAATTACCAGGATTGGTTTAACTAGGGAAGATGCTTAGAAGGGTGAACACCTGCTGAATATTTACAGTTCAATAAGGTTAGCACTTAATTGCTTTGCGTAAACTTGAACTGTTTTGTATAAACATTCTTCAATGATTAAAACATTAGTATCTGTTTTCTCAGTGACCAGATATGCCACTCGTGGGCTAATTTTAAAAATAACAAAAACAACATTTGATTAGAGTTTACTATGTTCCAGTCTCTAGCCTAAATGCTAACTCTATCTCGTTAAATCCTCACACAAAATTAGGAGATAGGGCAATTATTATACCCCATTTGCAGTCAAGGAAACTGAGGCATAGAGAGGTTTATACCCCTGAGGCTAGGCCCATGTTACATAGATATGAAAAAGCTAGAGTTTGAACTTGGGAAGTCTGAAATCAGAGCCTGTGTACTTACCTCCTCTTCTTTACTATCACATGAGATATTTGTAAAATTGGTGTTCTCTGTTATTTTATTTTATTTTATTTTATTGAGACCGAGTTTCGTTCTTGTTGCGCAGGCTGAAGTGCAATGGCGCAATCTCAGCTCATTGCAACCTTCACCTCCTGGGTTCAAGCGATTCTCCTGCCTCAGCCTCCCAAGTAGCTGGGATTACAGGCGCCCACCACCACACCCAACTAATTTTTTTTTGTATTTTTAGTAGAGATGGGATTTTACCATGTTGGCCAGGCTGGTCTGGAACTCCTGATCTCAGGTGATCACCCGCCTCGGCCTCCCAAAGTGCTGGGATTACAGGCATGAGCCACCGTGCCCAGCCTGACTTGTATTTTAAATGCGCTCTATGATACTACTGTTGAATCCTCTGGTTAATTTATTACTTTGTAAATCTAACAATGTTTTCCTAGAATGAGTAATTGGCCTTCTGATTTATCAGTCATATACAGATGAAATTTTGTATGTTGAATTTGCGTCGGATACATTTGTACTTGTACATTACCTCCTGTCTTCAGGAACATCTCATGAAATTCTTTCACACAAATTTTTACAGGGAAAAGAAGATCAAAGCCTAGAGATTCAGTGAGGCCTTATTGAAGTGGGTAAATTTATGATTCATAACATTAGGTCCAGATGGAATATTGGCATCTATTTCACAATGTATTAGGCCAATTGTATGTACTGAAATGTTTCAGTCTTCATAACTTTGGCATATATGGAAGCTTTCACCTCTGGGACATTTTGAGGGGTTTTGTTGTACTCTAGATCAGTGGATCTCAAACATTGGTGTGCCCTAGAATCACCTGGAGGGCTTCTTGAAACACAGATTGCCAGGCACCCGCCACAAGAGTTACAGGTTCAACTGGCCTGTGGTGGGGCATGAGAATTGTCATTTCTAAGTTCCCAGATGATGAGATGCTGTTGGTCCAGGCAACAACATTTGAGAACACTGCTCTAGAGTATCAGATACTGTCTGCCATGATAAGTATTTTGGCTTTGAAGTATAGATTGTAAACTTTGAAAGGGTGTCATTTAATAGTTGGCAAAAGAAATTAATAAATAGGATGGTCAGGGTAGGCTGATTGAAAAGGTGAAAGCTGAGCAAAGACTTGAAGGAGGTATCTTTTTTTTTTTTTTTTTTTTTTGAGATGGCGTCTCCCTCTGCTGCCTAGGCCGAAGTGCAGTGGTGCGATCTTGGCTCACTGCAAACTCTGCCTCCTGGTTTCAAGAAGTTCTCCTGCCTCAGCCTTCCTGAGTAGCTGGGACTACAGCGCCACCCCACCCAGCTAATTTTTTTTTTTTTTTTTTTGTATTTTTAGTAGAGACGAGGTTTCACCATGTTGGCCAGGCTGGTCTCGAACTCTTGACCTCAAGTGATCCACCCACTTGACCTCCCAAAGCACTGGGATTACAGTCATGAGCCACCACGCTTGGCCATGGAGGATTCTCCTTATACTTTAGCGTTAATATCACATTTAAAATTTATTTGCCAATGATTCATGAATGTATTTTTAACTTTTTAAAATAGCACTCATACTTTACAAATGATTATTTTTTAAAGTAGGTAAAAGTAGAGTTTAGTTTTGTTCAATATCAAGGTCCATCGGTGAAAGACCTGAATCTGTGTCATTTTGCTGTTCTTCTCAAGATTGTATTCCACCAACCACCAATGCCCCATATTCACTAGTAGGACATAGTATCCACGAGACTGAGAAAAGGAAGCTGCCATGCCAATGACCTATATTTAGCTCTGAAACTCAGACCACTGCTCCAATCCACTGGAAACTCTCCATCCTCCAAGATAGAGGTCACAATCCCCAGTTTAAAAACACTGCAACATGCCAAAGAATGAAGAAGACCATTTCCAAGAGTTTAATTGCTTTGTGGTTCCATTATTAAGCTATGAGACTTCAGAAATTTTTAGTTCTGAAGGTGTTCGTTCATTTTTCAAGAAACAAATTGCCAACCTAAATGAGGGAGGAAAAAATCCACAAATCCCATGTCCTTTCTATCCTCAGAAGTGATTATAAGCTTCAAGCCATCCTTCCATACCATTGGAGGTCTTCTTAAGAAGCTGGTATGAAGTATCCTGAAGAGGCATAAGTAGTAAGTTTGGGCTAGTGTGGTCTAGTATTAAAAAGAGTCATTCAGCACCTATTTAATAGTAGACTCAGATCATTTAAAATTGCCTAAAACTCCAGAACCGTGCTGTCCAATACAGTACTCACTAGTAACATGTGACTATGTGTATTTAAATTTGAATTAATTTAAATTTTAAAGTTCATTTTCCCAGTCACACTATCCACATTTCAGTTGGTCCATAGCTACACCCAGGTAGTGACTACCATATTGGACAGCACAGATTTATAGCACATTTCCATGAGTGCCCAAAGCTCTATTGAACAGCCCTGGTCTAGAATGATCCTGGGTCCTTCAGATCATGTGAGGCTCACACTCTTGTGCCAGTGGTTCTCAACTCTGTCTGTATGGAAAATCATCCAGAAACTTAAAAACAAAATGTGTATGCCCTACCCTAAAAAGTTCTGGTTTAGTTGCACTGGATGGGATCTGGAAATAAGAACTTCCCAAAGTTGTCCGTGGGATCGTAGCAGTCAAGGTTGAGAATTGCTAAGTTATACAGACAGGATGACAGCTATTGAAGCAAGCCACTAAACCAAAAATTTGGGGGAGGTTTTTGTAGACTAGCCAGGCTACTTCCCATCTCCATCTTTCAAAACCTACAATCCATCTCCTAGAAGGTGAGGGAGGCCCAGACCTAAATAAAGATTAACGACGTTGAAACCAGTTCTGTGGAGTGAAGCAATAAATTGACTGCCTAATGAACATAAACTTTTGCTGGAAGAAAACCAGCCCTGTAACTCCTCTTCAGTTATGATGCCCTTCAGAGTGGGTTTTATATTATTGAAAGGCTATTCAGAAGTTAATTCTAGTCTTTAAAATATATATATAAAAAGTTTTTAACTTATATATTCAAAGTAGTAGTTCTCCATTATGTTTTAAAATTTAGTATACAAATCTTATCACATTCATAAATCTTGCAACTTTTAGAAATCATGATCCTTTAAATAATATCTGGTCTTATCTGTAGCATGACTTAATTAAACACTTCCCAACGTTTTACACTGAATTTATAAATTTAGTACATATAATTGCCTTCTTTAGTACTTTGTAAACATTTTCAAGAAGCTAAAATCTTACAAATCTAATAATTTAACTTCTAAACATGGTAACTCTTAAGTTTGCTCTAATGTTTCAATAATACACATAAACTTAGTAATAGTACAATTACTTACAGTAAAAAAAAATTGCAGTACTTTCGACAGCACATTCTAAATCTTTCTGGAGTTAAAATATGCTTACCTGTTTAAAGAACCGTTATGACCTACCCAAACAATTTGGGGCGTTATCTTCCCCAGTGAATTTTTTGGTCTGCCTTCTTAGCTTGTTCAAATTTTTTGGTGAATACTGGTTTTGGTTAGAACACAACTAAGTCCTTGTCTGAGACACTGATGGGGTGTACTGAGCCTTATTTATATTTACTGGTTTTTTTATATTAAAAAAAAGGTATTCTGAAGGCTTACTTGTCTTAGATATTGAGTCATATCATTACCTATTTTCAAGTCAGGTTAGAATCTATGGCTACGTCAGTTGAAAAATACCTGGATTTTGCACTTCGTATCCTTTTAGAATATGTAGCTGTCTTTTATCTCTAAATCTACACACCTTTGAACTTGGCAGAATGTCATATTCTTTCACATTGTCTCGTAGGGCAATCAACTCTTTCAGATATTTCTGCTCCTTGACTGACTGAATTTCTCTCATTGCTTTGTCTGGCTATGTGGTCACAAGTTCCAATGTTATTCTACTGACAAGGTTTTTTAGCTTCCAGAATAGCTGACCAGAAGCCTTTCCATCCACATTTCTGTTGCAGACATTAGGAGAACACTTAAAGCACACGGCTTTGTCTGATCTCTTCCGACTTCCTAACTTTGCCCTTTACTACCAATTGTCCAGGCCCTCAGTTTCTTCTTCTATCAAACAAGGTAATATTACTTAACCTCACATGGCTGTTATGAGAACTCAACGAGTTAGTGCATCTAAAGTGCCTTGAATAGTGCCAGACTGGCCATAAGTACTCAAGATGTGCTCTAAGTTCTGTATTTCTTAGGCAAACCTGATATCAGAGATCAAAATAGGCCTTACACAGTGCTATGGGAATTTAAAAGATCACCCCATTCAGGAGTATGGATTTTGCAGTATTAAAGATGCTCCCTGGAATAGATCATTATCTTCTGCAAGTACTCTATTAATGAGTCAGATAGAATATAAGGTTTATTATCTACTTTTCTTTCATTAAATAAATCTTTATTGAATCTCTACTACATTAAAAAAAAAAAAAAAAAAAAACACTGCCATGAGCCATAAAGGAGAAGGTAGTTTTGACTGGAACCTTGAAGGATGGGTAGACTTTCAGCATATAAAAATTGAGAGAAGACCTTCCAGGTAGACAAAGCAGTGTGGGCACATGCAAGGATGGAAGAACGCACATGACTTTGGGAAACGCAGCTAGAAGTCAGTGCAGATAGAGAGTAGGCTATGATGTGCAGAGGTTAGACACTGGGAGAGATAGGTCCATGAGAGGAGCTTGGACTAACACAGCGAGGGTTTGGAATCCCAAGCTGGGGAACGTAGAAATCAGGCATTGCCCAGAGAACACCAATTCAAATGCTTGTGTCAATCGCCAGAAAATGATGAAGGGACAAATAAAGAGGGAACTACTTCTTTCTTTTATTTGTCTGTTAACCCATGTGGCATTGTGGAGGAAAACTCCAACAGTCTGGGTCTCTTGCCAGGTAAGTTTTGATAGGGAGAGTAAAGAAAAGTAGTAAAGGTTGGAAGTTTGGGACAATTTTCGGTAAGTGTGGACACTGGACAGCAGGGGGCAGCATAAGGGCACCAAAAAGTTGAAAGATACAGAAGACATTCGCTTATGTAACATTTCCTGACAATTATGAGTTTACATTTATAAGGCTACTTATATTAGTAACTTAGCATTCTTCTCCCAAAAATGAACAGAGATTGACAGAGAAAAGAAGAAAAATAACAGTTGCACTATATTAGGCTGGCTAACAGCAGAATGGCACTGCTGTTTATTTGAGAGGATAGAAACAGGCAGTTGTCTGCTTATTATTTCCTTTCAAATAAATACAAACTCAGAATTCAATGCAAATGTGTACATTTCAATTGGAAAACACGCCTTTATATGACTTTACGATTTTGCATTTTTTAAAATACATTTATTCAACTATACTGTATTCACAAGTTTTCCTAGTGAAAAAGTGGGGAAACTTGAAAAAAATATATAATTTAAAAATAAATTGAAAGTTTAATATACATGTTATTTTATATGCCAAATATATGGAATTGTAAATTTTGAATTTTTATGATTATGAAATTTTCTGGACTTTTAAATAACATTTTTTTCTTTATGTCTAAAATTCAAAACTATCTACATTACATTTAATCAGATTTTTTTAGTGAAATTCATCTCTTACTAACCTTTTTAAAAGTTTCTTCAGCTTATTGTCTTAAAAAAGTTTGGGGCCAGGCACAGTGGCTCATGCCAGTCTTTACATTAATAACAACAGTGTAAGGCTGGGCACGGTGGCTTATGCCAGTAATCCCAGCACTTTGGGAGGCCGAAGCAGGCAGATCACTTGAGGTCAGGAGTTTGAGACCAGCCTAGCCAACATGGTGAAACCTCTACTAAAAATACAAAATTTAGCCAGCTGTGGTGGCTAGCGCCTGTAATCCCAGCTATTCGGGAGGCTGAGGCAGGAGAATTGTTTGAACCCAGGAGCCGGAGGTTGCAGTGAGCCAAGATCGTGCCGCTGCACTCAAGCCTGGGCAACGGAGCAAGACTCTTTCTCAAAAAAATTAAAAATACATATGTACATACATACATACACACATAGTTTGGATGGTTAGTGATATTAAGAGTGGAAAACTGGAAAGTTCCAAGTAGATTTTTTTTAGCTCTGGAATTTGCCATGGCAAAGGCTGCATTATACTCACCTGAAATTTCTCTCTCCAATTTGTGAGGAAGATGGTAGCACACTGCTTCATACCTTCACACTTAAGGAGAAATCTCTCTGTCTGTGTTCCTTCATGATTCTTTCAATGTCTGTCACACGTTTGAAGGTTGTGATCACTGTGTGGGTTGCACATTGTGTGCTGCTTTTGTTCTCTTATTTTGCTTTTTTACATATACTTATTTGCATGTATTGATATAATACCTCATATTTATCACTTTAAATGACCAAATAAATTGATGGCAGATTATTCTTATGATGATTGAATACTGATTTCCAGTTTTAATAAGGAAAATCTGAAACAATGAATACATTTGGGGATTAAGCTGGTTAACATGAAACTTTATTCTTCAATATCATAATTGAAAATAAATTACTCTGTAAAGTAACTTCATGAAAAATTACCTATATTTTTCATTGTAATCATTTGTAAATCTGGGCATATAAAGATATCAAATTATTTAAAATGTTACCTTTCAAACCAGAGTTTATAAGCAGGGTGTGCCTGCTTGTGTTTATAAGAAGTAAGTTCACTAAGGGCAAGAACAACATTTTCTTTTATATTTCCCCTGGCATATAGTACAATGCTTTTGCACAGAGGTGGCGCCCAATAAACAAAAGAAGGTTAGGAAAAACTTACTAAAGCATCATACGAAACATAAACATGTTTTGTAATATAGATTTAAAAGTACTCTTGTTGTTGTTGTTTTTAGGCTGAGTTTCGCTCTTGTTGCCCAGGCTGGAGTGGTGTGGCGTGGTCTCAGCTCACTGCAGCCTCCTCTTCCTGGGTTCAAGCGATTCTCCTGCCTCAGCCTCCCAAGTAGCTGAGATTACAGGCATGCGCCACCACGCCATGCTAATTGTGTATTTTTA
>NW_012116844.1:1103280-1105923 GCF_000951035.1 Colobus angolensis palliatus | reverse complement strand
TTTTTAAGTAGAGACAGGGGTTTCACCATGTTGGCCAGGCTGGTCTGGAACTCCTGACCTCAAATGATTCACCTGCCTCAGCCTTCCAAAGTGCTAGGATTACATACATGAACCACTGTCCCCGGCCTAAATGTACTCTTCATACTTCCGTCATATGTTTCAAATCATTAAACTGGTTAAAGTGCAACTGTTATTGTTCTTGTTGTTGTTGGTATTTTTCTCAGTGCCTAAATAAGACTGTGTTAATTATTTTCTTACATAGAAATTCTCCTCACTTTCTAGTGAAACTATTAGACTAATTGCAGATCTTTTATTACTAGAAGGTTGTTTTGATCTGCTTTAGCCTTTATTCTAAAGTTTGCATCTTTTCATATCAATTCTGAATCCTTGGTATCTAGTTTTAGTAACGTATTTAGAAACAACACTGATTCCTGAAATCGCATTTGATCACACTTAAGGCAGAGCTATTTCCACTAACCATCCTATAAGAACATTTTGTTTAAGTGTCAAGTGTCACCAATTACTAACTAATAGGCCATAACCTCTCTGACTCAGTGATTGAAATTACGTTCCCTAGGGCATATCTTCCAGAACTTTTTCTCTTTTACTCCTCTTAAGTGCTTTTTTTTTACTATGTAAACCAGGGGTATCCACTCTTTTGGCTACCCTGGGCCACATTGGAAGAAGCAGAATTGTCTTGGGCCATAAAATATACAAACGCTAGCTGATGAGCTATTTTTTGAAAATCGCAAAAACATTCTCATAATATGTTTAGAAAGTTTATGAATTTGTGCTGGGCTGCATTCAAAGCTGTCCTGGGCTGCGTGTGTCCCACAGGCCACAAGTTGGAAGGTTGCAGGTTGGATGAGCTTGATAAATATATAGTTAGAAAATACTAAAGGCATAGTTTCTTTAGAAATCACATGTCTCAAAGTAAATTATCTTCTCTTAGCTTTTTACATTTAAAAAATTTCATGTATCCCTATTTTCTACAAACTACAAAAAAAAAGTTAAAAATAACAGTACAATTTGAGAGTTGAAAGAGTTGGGAAGGGTCGAGTCTTTTCAAAGCTGAGGAGATAGAAGCCCAGGGAGATTAACATCAAGATCATTCAACTAGGTGGTGGCAGAGCCAGGATTGAAACTTACATTTTTTTAAAATAAAAGCTTGCAAATAACTACGTAATACAGTTAAGGTAACCTAGCATGGATTAATTTTTAATTCATTGATGACTCTAATTATAAAAATGTCACATGGCTTAAAAAAATCTTTGCTTTTTAGAAATACCCTTAGTAACCAACGTGATGGGGACGGGCACAGTTGCTCATGCCTGTAAACCCAGCACTTTGGGAGGCTGAGGCAGGCGGATCGCCTAAGGACAAGAGTTTCAGACCAGCCTGGCCAACATGGCGAAACCCCATCTCTACTAAAAATATAAAAATTAGCTGAGTGTGCTGGTGGGCACCTGTAATCCTAGCTACTCGGGATGCTAAGAGAATCCCTTGAACCCAGGAGACACAGGTTGCAGTGAGCTGAGATCGCACCATTGCACTCCAGCCTGGGTGACAAGAGTGAAACTCCATCTCAAAAAAAAAAAAAAAACCCAACATAATGGACACAATACTATTATAAAATGAGACTTTTTCTCTGTACATAAAATGGTTTTGTTTTTTATTCCCACTGAGAATTAAGAAAAAGAGAATATTTTAAGAAAGACCATTATACAGAGGATAGTTCAAAATTCATGCTGAAGAGCTATTGCTTTTCAAGTAGATTGTGCAAGTTTAGCTATTTGGAAAAGCACAGTTATTGGAACAACTCAAGAAAACAAAGGCAAAAAGAGTTCTGTTCAGACAGAAGAAGGGAAACTATATATTGGAAATACACACAATAGTGTCCCCTACAAGCCTGGTGTAAAGAAGCTTATATGTACATGTGTGTGCACACTAGTATTTTTGTGAATTGAAAGAGAAAGGATAGGGTTTGAGAATTTATTTAAGAAGGAACGCTTTTTTTAAAATTCAGAATAGCATTTCTTTCCCTTAAAGGTCTAGGTTTTTAGTATTTTTGTTCAAGGGAAAGAATGACTGACAGCTAGTATAAACCCACCTTAGCATTTATGTTAAAATGAAGGTAATTAGAACCTGGCTCAGAATACTCAGGGGCAACTGACTTTCTACCCTACACTGAAAATTATTCCTTACTCTTTCTTCAAGAAAAAGTGGGCTGGGCATGGTAGCTCAAGCTTATGGTCCCAGCACTTTGGGAGGTCAAGGCAGGCAGATCCCTTTTGAGCTCAGGAGTTCGAGACCAGCCTGGGCAACATGGTGAAAATACAAAATTTTCTCTGCAAAAAATACAAAAATTAGCCAGGTGTGGTGGCACATGCCTGTAGTCCCAGGTACTCGGGAGGCTGAGATGGGATGATTGCCTGAGCCTAGGAGATCAAGGTTACAGTGAGCCGAGATTGTGCCACTGCACTCTAGCCCAGGTGACAGAGTGAAACCCTGTCTCAGAAAACAGAAGAAAAGAAAGAAAGAAAGGGAGAGAGAGAGAGGGAGAGAGAGAGAAGGAGGGAGGGAGGGAAGTAGGGAGGGAGAGAGGAAGGAAGGAAGGAAGGAAGGAAGGAAGGAAGGAAGGAA
>NW_012116844.1:1084940-1102540 GCF_000951035.1 Colobus angolensis palliatus | reverse complement strand
AAAAAAAAAAAGAAGAAGAAGGAGAAGAAGAAGGAGGAGGAGGAGGAGGAGAAAGAAAAATGCTCAGCTTTTTTGTGAAATAATAATAATAATGGCAATGTCTAATACTTACTGAAATCTTATTATAATGACTGGTGCTGAAGCTATCTTATAAGATTTTGTGGCCAGGCTCAGTGGCTCACGCCTGTAGTCCTAGCACTTTGGGAGGCTGAGGAGGCTGAGGCAGGCAGATCACCCGAGGTCAGGAGTTCAAGACCAGCCTGACCAACAGGCAGAAACCTCATCTCTATTAAAAATACAAAATTAGCCAGGCGAGGTGGTGCATGCCTGTAATCCTAGCTACTCAGAAGGCTGAGGCAGGAGCATTGCTTGAACCTGGGAGGCAGAGTTTGCGATAAGCCAAGATTGTGCCATTGTACTCTAGCCTGGGCAACAAAAGTGACTCTGTCTCAAAAAACAAACAAACAAACAAACATTGTAGACATTAAAAGATAGTGCTTGTAAAATACCCATCCTAAAGTAAAAACTCACAGAATTTGGTTACATGAATTATTTATTGATTCCAAACAACTGTAGAGGAGCAAAAAAAATATGACTTCCAGGTTTTTTGGCTGGGCTATGAATAAATTGACACAAGACAGACTAACAAGAGAAAAACCATATTTAATTATGCACATACATCCCACAAAATATGAGACTCAAAGAAGAATCAGATGATGGAAGCTTGTATAGCATCCTTAGCTACAGAAAAGAATAGGAGCTGGGGGCTTTTGATGGTGGTGGGCGGTGGGGAGCACACAAATAATGGGAGGGTGGTGGGAGAAATTGTATGGTGAATAAAGATTGTCCTGTTATGCATATAAAATGGTCTCTTAGGTAATAAAAAGTTGTCTGGAACAGCCCTTTTCCTGTTACGGATACTTTTACTAATATAGATTTCCTTTATAGATGCAAATTTCTTTTACAAAAGTATAGCAGAAATACAGGTTCAGTAGCTGGCTACTTGCAGAGTTCACTTAATAAGGAGGTGTGGTATAAAGAAGGTGACTTTTTGTTCCAAAGCTACCTTAGGGGAAGAAGTACAGGCTTCCTGCCTTAAGGGTACTGCTTCACTTCTGGAGCAGAAAGCAGACACTTTTAAAAGGGGGCCTAACATGAATGGCACACAGTGGAGGAAGCAAGCAGGTGGGGTATCCATGTGCTAGTTTGGTGCCTTACCTACCAGGCAGTTGAGTTGGCATCTTCATGGGCCAAAAATTATCCAGGTGGGAGAGAGTTTTGTAGCAGGCATACTGTATTAGTTTGCTCTTGCATTGCCATAAATAGCTGAGACTGGGTAATTTATAAAGAAAAGAGATTTAATTGGCTCATGCTTCAGTAGGCTTTATGGGAGGCATGGTCCTGGCATCTGCTCGGCTTCTGGGGAGGCCTTAGGAAACTTACAGTCATGGCGGAAGGTAAAGGGGAATGAGACTCTCATAGCCAGAGCAGGAGCAAGAGAGAGAGCAAGCGGGGAGGTGCTACTGTGCTTTTAAACAACCAGATCTCATGAAAACTCACTCACTGTCACGAGAACAGCACCAAGAGGATGGTGCTAAATCATTCATGAGAAATCCACCTTCATGATCCAAGCAGCTCCCATCCGACCTCACCTCCAACATTAGGGATTACAGTTCAACATGAGATTTTGGCAGGGACACATATCTAAACTACATCACATGCTTTTGTTGCCAGAAAGGAGTCTCAGTCCAGACCCCAAGAGAGGGCTCTTGAATCTCGTGCAAGAAAAAATTCAGGGCAAGGCCACAGAGTGAAATGAAAGTGAGTTTAGAAAGTAAAGTAATAAAAGAATGGCTACTCTACACACAGTGCAGGCCCGAAGGCTGCTGGTTGCCCATTTTTATGGTTACTGCTTAAGTATCTTCTAAACAAGGGGTGGATTATTAATATCTCCTTTTTTTAATTTAATTTTATTTTTTTTGAGATGGAGTCTTGCTCTGTCACCCAGGCTGGGGTGCAGTGCCATGATCTTGGCTCACTGCAAGCTCAGTCTCCCGGGTTCTCGCCATTCTCCTGCCTCAGCCTCCCGAGTAGCTGGGACTATAGGCGCCTGCCACCATGCCTGGCTAAGTTTTTGTATTTTTGGTAGAGACGGGGTTTCCCCGTGTTAGCCAGGATGGTCTCGATCTCCTGACCTTGTGATCCACCCGCCTCGGCCTCCCAATAAAACATGTTGCAGTAAAGAAGTTGGATAAAACCCACCAAAACCAAGATAATGATGAGAGGGACCTCCACTACACTACCACCAGCATCATGACAGTTTTCAAATGCAACATGTTTTATTGGTAAGGTCTTTATGACCTGTATCTTGTGCCGACCTCCTATCTCATCCTGTGACTTAGAATGCCTTAAGTGTCTGGGAATGCAGCCCAGTGGGTCTCAGCCTCATTTTACCCAGCCCTTATTCAAGATAGAGTTGCTCTGGTTCAAACACCTCTGACATTTGGGGCTGTAAATTGACTATTATCTCTCAAAGCAGTCTCCTGATGGGTGAGAGTTCCATTCTGGAGCTTGGAAGCACGTAGAGGAACTTGCCCTATAGGGGGTGTCTGGTGATGGGGAGGTAAAAGGTTATAATTGCATTTCTAAATGACTAAGTAGGAAGTGGGGAACAGGGAAAACGCACAAAAGAGAAAAGAAGAGAAAACACTAAACTATAATCATAACTTTTTCTATTTTTCTTAGAAAAAGGGGAGTATTCTGTAACAAAGGATGGCTTTTCAGTACTACTACTGTATCTGCAACTTCTCAGAATAACCAGCTCAAATATGCCAAAGAAATATATTTTGGGGGTGGCATATTCCGGTCTCCCACTGTCATATTTTGGAGTCGTATGTTCTGATCCCCAACACAATGCCTGCAGGTAGGCATTAATTATCTCTACGTTAGAGGAAGCTGAAGCTCATAGAAGTTATAAATTTCATTCATGTTTACAGAGCTAGAAAAAAGTAGAGCTGAGATTCAAACCCACATCATGTTTGACTCCAGAGCCAGACCTTTTAACCACTACACAACACTATATCTCTTAGCAATTTGTTTTCCTAAAGCTGTCGACCTAAGGGAAGAAGCTAAGACACAAAATACAATCTTAAGAGTTTATTTAAGCCAAAGTGAGGATGGCTGCCCAGGGTACATCCTGGAGAGTGCTTCCTTGGCCTTTGTTACAAGCATGTTTTTAAAGGCAAAAGGGAAAAAGGAATGGGCTCTTTGACAGGAATTCTCATTGGGTTACAGAGACCACATTGATTACTGATTGGCTATACTTTTTTTTTTTTTTTTTGAGACGGATTCTCACTCTGTCGCCCAGGCTAGAATGCAGTGGTGCAATCTCGGCTCACTGCAACCTCCGCCTCCTGGGTTCAAGTGATTCTCCTTCACCACTGCACCTGGCTAAGTTTCATATTTTTAGTAGAGATGGGGCTTCACTCTGCTGGCCAGGCTGGTCTCAAACTTCTGGCCTCAGGTGATCCACCCACCTTGGCCTCCCAAATTGCAGGGATTACAGGGGTGAACCACCACGCCCAGCCTGACTATACATGTTGAACTATGGAGTATAAGTTATGGTGTCCAGTATGTGGCATTGCTAGCTTAATTTATGGCTACTTGGTGTCAGTCTAGAGCTCTCATCAAGTGGCTTCAAGAGATAATTATTTAACCGAAGGAGGAAGTGAGACATGACTGCTGTCGCATTTCAGTGCCTCTCTGGGCCTGCTGATAATGTAAAGGGGCTTCCATTCCTCAGAAAGTTTCTTTTCTTTTCCAAAGTTCCTGCATATATGTGCTAGCAACCTTTATTGCTGCTTTTAAAAAGGGGAAATCAGTGAGCAGAGAAAACTCAGGAAAAAAACATTTTTTTTTTTTATGTTTCTGGGGTGGTGATAAGGAAGAGGCTTCACATTGAAAGTTATAGCAGTAAAAATTACAGGTAAATATCTTATCACAAAATAATGCAAACATATCATAGATTTCCTAAACTTTGCATTGTACTAGACATTCTTTAGAGTACAGTGAAGAAACACAGCAAGCTAAATTAGAAGGGGTGGAGAAAAGACAATTTAAAAAATAAAATGGGTGAATTTTGGTTTTGCCTAAGATTTCCTTTTTAAGGAAACATTCAAAGGGCCCAACTCTAGCAATCAAATCTGTGATTAATTACATGATTTGAACAGGTCCTAGATTTTCTGTTCTAATGTGTTCTTTTGGGAAATATATCCCCTTCCCAACCACAATGGTGAAATTGAAATAAAATTATGTGGTATTCTTCTTTAAACTTGTATGGTACTTCGGAATTTTCAAAGATTTTTCACCATATTGTCTCATTTATTGTTCATAATGCCCTAACAGAAAGAGAACAAGTATTCTGTAGACCATGCATGTGAGATCCTTATCCTTTCTATAAAGTCCTACTGCTGGTAAATGGTAAATACTAGATTTGGATCCAGATCAGCAAATATGGAAGCCCGTGTTCCTTCTGGAACATCCTGCTGTGTCTCACTACACTATGTGGCTGCCTTGAATGCAAATTGTTACTTATCACTGGACTGTTTTCACACACAGCACTTACCCTGAGGCAAACAGTAGCAACCTGTGCAAAGAGGCCTTGACCCCCTGGGGAGCTAGCTTGACCAGATTTGGAGATTGGGCAGCCACTGTGCAACTACCAGATGAAATCACTTGGCAATGAGAAGAAAAGAGGCAACAGGACTCCTTGTAGACATATGCATGATACAAAACTACTAAATATACATAGAAATGATATAAAACTACTAATAATACAACATATGAATGATACAAAACTACTAAATATACCTAGGAATGATACAAAATTACTAATGATACAAAACTACTAATGATACAAACATATGAATGATACAAAACTACTAATGAGGCCGGGCGCGGTGGCTCAAGTCTGTAATCCCAGCACTTTGGGAGGCCGAGACGGGCGGATCACGAGGTCAGGAGATCGAGACCATCCTGGCTAACACGGTGAAACCCCGTCTCTACTAAAAAATACAAAAAACTAGCCGGGCGAGGTAGCGGGCGCCTGTAGTCACAGTTACTCCGGAGGCTGAGGCAGGAGAATGGCGTAAACCCGGGAGGCGGAGCTTCAGTGAGCTGAGATCCGGCCACTGCACTCCAGCCCGGGCGACAGAGCGAGACTCCGTCTCAAAAAAAAAAAAAAAAACTACTAATGATACAAACATATGAATGATACAAAACTACTAATGAGGCCGGGCGCGGTGGCTCAAGTCTGTAATCCAGCACTTTGGGAGGCCGAGACGGGCGGATCACGAGGTCAGGAGATCGAGACCATCCTGGCTAACACGGTGAAACCCCGTCTCTACTAAAAAATACAAAAAACTAGCCGGGCGAGGTAGCGGGCGCCTGTAGTCACAGTTACTCCGGAGGCTGAGGCAGGAGAATGGCGTAAACCCGGGAGGCGGAGCTTCAGTGAGCTGAGATCCGGCCACTGCACTCCAGCCCGGGCGACAGAGCGAGACTCCGTCTAAAAAAAAAAAAAAAAAACTACTAATGATACAAACATATGAATGATACAAAACTACTAATGATACAAACATATGAATTATAGAAAATTAATGATACAAACATGGATGATACAAAGCTACTAATGATACAAACATGGATGATACAAAACTACTAATGATACAAACATATGAATGATACAAAACTCCTAAATGGAAACAAAACAAAAAGATTTCAGAAGGTGAATGTCCTCTTTTAAATAAATTAATTTTATATGGTATCTTTCAGGTATTTGGCTTCATATGAGAATTTCTTTTCTCTTTCCTTAGCTAAGAGTTGTGAAGCCTTTACAACACAATATTATGTTGTATACTGTACATGTGAAAAATAAATCTCAGAAGAGTAAAATGATCTATTTGAAAAAATAGGGTAAAAATATCATTCAAAAAATAGCTTATGTTTATTAAACATGACTTTTGTGTCAAGCCCATGCTATGCTGCTTTCGTTGAATTCTTGCAACAACCTAGGTAATAGATTCTGTTATGATTCCTATTGTATGGATGGGGAAACTACAGCTTTCAATAGCTTAAATAGGTGTCAAAGTCTTTTGGTTAAAATTCAGTGTATTCATTTTACTAGAGAAATTTTTGGAAAGATATGTAGCTAAACATTTCTAGTTAATTTGTTATTAAACCATATATACTATCAAAGTGTAGCAATCTGCTCAATTCTAGTACCTGCCAGAATTTCATCCAGTTTTATATTTTAATGTCTTATATTATACAATTTTTAGCAGGATGAAACATTTTAAGACAGTAATAAAGATAATATTTTACACTTATAAGATCTTTCTGCCTTTTCAAAGTTTATTTGGCAGACTTAAGTAATTAGATGGATAACTTGATTGGAAAAACTTCTATTTTCTTGAATTGCCTAGAATGAAATTTCCTAAAGTGTGCTCTTACAGAACTAAAGGTAATAATTAACAGTGTACAGAAAGGGGTTCTATGGTCACAAACTTTGGAAAATACTGTGCTAAGCATCAGTAAATGGGTTTCTTTTCTGCAGGACTTCCCTGAGCCTATACATGGTGAGCCTATACCTATCTTAAAGAGGAAGATTTAATAAGTAGTATTCCCCTAACTTATTAGTTTTATATGGAATTCTTTACATAACTCTCATTTCAGAACATCAGTATTTTATGGAGCCTAGTTTTTGAAAACGCTAAACTAATATCTGGGAAGAAATACTGATATTTAAATACTAGGTGCTCGTCATCTACTCAGCTGGCTGGTGAAGCAGCTAATCTTCATTCATGTAGACTTGTCACTATCATTATTCAAAGAACAGCAGACATTTGTTCTGTGCCTTAAACCATGAAAATTTAAACCTATTTTCTTTCCTTTTTTTTGACTCTGTTGCCCAGACTGGAGTGCAGTGATGCAATCAGAGCCCACTACAGCCTCAACCTCCTAGGCTCAAGTGATCCTCCCACCTCAGTCTCCCAAGTAGCTAGGACTACAGGTGTACACCACCACACCCCTGGCTAATTTTTGTATTTTTGGTAGAGATGTGGTCTCATTATGTTGCCCAGTCTGGTCTCAAACTCCTGGGTGCAGGTGATTCTCCTGCCTCAGCCTTGAAAAGTGCTGGGTTTACAGGTGTGAGACACCACACCTATCCTAAACCCATTTTTTATTTTAAATGTACTATTCGGATTATATGTGTTCTTTATTAACAATGAAAAGTCAGTGCATTCTATACTTTAAGAGGGTAATTCTTAAGTAAGTTATTTTATAGATGCTGGATAAGTATCTCTGTCAAATAATAGTCTTAGAAGAGTATTTAATGAGATGAGAGCATTCTCAAATTATACTGAGAAGTAGGCTGAGCGTGATGGCTCATGCCTGTAATCCCAGCACTTTGGGAGGCTGAGGCGAGTGGATCACTTGAGGTCAAGAGTTTGAGATCAGCCTGGCCAAAATGGAGAACCCTCGTCTCCGCTAAAAATACAAAAATTAACTGGGTATGGTGGCGGGCACTTATAATCCCAGCTACTCGGGAGGCTGAGGCAGGAGAATCTCTTGAACCAGGGAGGTGGAGGTTGCATTGAGTGGAGATCATGCCATTGCACTCCAGCCTGGGCAACAGAGTGAGACTCTGTCAAAAATATATATATATTGAGAAATAAAGGCCACAAAACAGAATAAACTATACTATCTCAATATTGTAAAACCAGCCAATGAAAAGCAAACACAAAAACTAACAAATGGGACCAGGCATGGTGACTCACACCTATAATCCCAGCACTTTAGAAGGCTGAGGCAGGAGGAGTGCTTCAGGCCAGGAGGTCAAGATCAGCCCAGCCAACATAACAAGACCCTGTCTCTAGAAAAAAATTTAAAAATTATCCAGGCATGGTAGCATGCACCTGTAGTCCCAGCTACTGAAGGCTGAGGCAGAAGGATCACTTGAATCCAGGAGTTTGAGGCTGCAGTGAGCTGTGATAGCACAACTGCACAGCAACCTGGGCCACAAAGTAAGATCCTGTGTCAAAACAACAACAACAACAAAACTAACAAACAAAACCAGAAAAGACCAGAAAAAACAGAAACACAAAGTGTTAAACTTATTATAAATAAATCAATTAAAACAAAAAATACTCTCTCATTCCAATATGCATGCTGCTGCAATGCAACTGTCTAACGTTTTGACTTATGTGTCTCGCATTTGGGAAACCAAATTCAGAAGAAATATTAAGATTGGGATGTGGCTTTTACCTGTGTCAGTAACTCACGTAGAGAAGTCAGGTAGGTCTTTGGTTTCTGAGCTTCTACAACTTTAACTCTGGAAGATACATCATGTACTCTGTTCCAACTTGGGAGGTGCTGATGATGATAGCTACTCTGTGTCCCTGGCTATGTCCTGAAGCTTAACTGATTTTTGGCTTCAAAGTGGTCTCATTCTTGTGAACAAGTATTTAAACAATGATTATAGAAGGGTACTGGGAAATCACTTTTCTGGGGGCTTTGGTAAATGTTAATCAATGTGTGCAGGCACCACTCGGCCTATAACTCTTCCAGTTCATAGCTCAGCTCACAGAGTCTATTTTCCTCCCACGCTGTCCTAAAGAAATTGGGTTTGCTGTGACCTCCTCATTCTTTTTGATTCTCCTCAATCTCTTCCTTGAAATGCTGACCTCATTTGGCTTGTCTCCAGGCTTCTCCCAGCCTCGCCCTCCGTTCTTGTCCAGGGTATCTTTTAGATGTTGGTATTCCCCAGGGCTCCATTCTCTATGCTCCTCTCTCACTCCCTGAGTGAGTCTTCACACCGAGAATCCCACTCCACAGGCTTCCAGTCATTCACTTTCCCTTCCCTGCTCTGAAAGGGAAGGGGAACTAGGTTCACAGTGTTTACCTAAGCAATTGGAACAATGTTACTCAAGGTGTCATGCAGAAGAATAAATACAGTGAAAGATAAAACATTTTATTTCACTAATCTTAATTTATTGTATGTTAAGATCATTATGTACCCCAAGTTTCAGTAAGAAAATAGAAAGGATTTCCTTCCTCGTGTTATAAAAGCAAAAGCAATTCATGATATTTTCTCTCTCGAAGCCCTTTTTCCCTGACAGTCATTGTCTACCACCCACTAATAAATTGTACTTAAATCTTCCAACATACCTTTCTACTTCATTAACAATTTTTCTATTTCCTCTAAATTTCATTCCTTCACCTGTCATGGACCATCTGTACCATACTGATTTGTTTGTGTGTTACTTAGTAAAACTAATGCTTAAGTAGTCTATCTACTCAAAAGTGTAAGGCACTGGCCAGATGCAGTGGCTCACACCTGTAATCCCATCACTTTGGGAGGCCAAAGTGGGCAGATCACCTGAGGTCTGGAGTTCAAGACTAGGCTGGTCAACATGGCAAAACCCTGTCTCTACTAAAAATGCAAAAATTAGCTGGGCATGGTGGCGCACGCCTGTAGTCTCAGCTACTCAGGAGGCTGAGGCAGGAGAATAGCTTGAACCCAGGAGGCAGAGGTTGAAGCCAAGATCATGCCACTGCACTCTAGTGTGGTCAACTCTGTCTCAAAAAGAAGGTGGGGGGAGGTAAGGCACTAAAGGTAGCGTGTTCTCTCTTGTTTTTTTGTCTTTCTACCCCTTACAACCTTGCACCAATGCCTGGCCTACACATAGCAATCTGTCAGTATGTGCCAGTCAATGGGTTTAATGGGTTGACAGTAATTTAACATAATCTAGTTTAGATAAATACTACCAAATATTTCTAAAATGTGTATGGTTTAATTTGTACATTTTTCTAAGATAGACTTTTATTCTGAGAAATTAATCGCTGGGATGAGACATGGAAGAGACTACTGTATACTTCCTCTGTTAAGTACTAAATTATTATTTTTCAAGTTCAGTTTCTCAACAGTTTCCTGTTCATGCCTCCCACCACTTCTTCTCCAACTGCAACTAGTAGTATCCTCCTTAAAATGCTGTCTTAGAGGTCTCAACTGCTTGCCAGCGCAGTGAGGAAAAGATCAGATGATTTACAGCACTGGTCCCCAGCCTTTCTGGCACCAGGGACTAGTTTCATGGGAAACAACCTTTCTATGGATCTGGAGGAGGGGGTGGTTTGGGGATGATTCAAACGCATTACATTTATTGTGCACTTTATTTCTATTATTATTACATCGTAATATATAATGAAACAGTTCTACAACTCACCATAATGTAGAATCAGTGGGAGCCCTGAGCTTGTTTTCCTGCAACTGGACGGTCCTATGTGGGGACAGTGATAGGAGGCAGTGACAGATCATCAGGCATTAGATTCTCATAAGGAGCAAGCAACCTAGATCCCCCAATGTGCAGTTCAGAATAGGGTTCGAGCTCCTATGAGAATATAATGCTAGGTGAAGCTTGGGTGGTAATGTGGGCACTAGGGAGTGGCTATAAATACAGATGAAGCTTTGCTGGCTCACCTGCCACCCACTATTTGCTGTGTGGCCATCTACACATTACACATTTACAATAAATGTGTAAATCCCAATACATTTACACATTCATTGTGTAAATCCTAAGGTTATAGAAAACCTAAACCTTAGGATTCACACAATAAATGTGTAAAGACATTCTATTTAGATTACATAGAAAATCTAAAATGTATTGTGTGTCATTTTTTTTTAAATCCCAATACTGCTGCAACTACAATTCTCAGATAGTCCCATTTGTTTGAATCACGCACTTTTCTTTCTTTATTTTTTTTTTTGAAGCGGAGTCTCACTCTGTCGCCCAGGCTGGAGTGCCGTGGTGCAATCTCAGCTCACTGCAAGCTCTGTCTCCCGGGTTCACGCCATTCTCCTACCTCAGCCTCCCAAGTAGCTGGGACTACAGGTGCCCACCACCACGGCTGGCTAATTTTTTGTATTGGATCATGCATTTTTCATTTCTTTTTTGTTGTTGTTGTTAAACTTCATATTGAAGACAAGGTTAAACTGAAGTAACTTTGAGTCCATCCTGCTACTATTTGCTAAGATTGATAATTTGCCCTTTATTCTCTTAAGATACAGATATATTGTTTCTAAATATCCTCTGAATGATTTTATTTTATGTGAAACATAGTTCTTAAAGATTATGTACAGAACTCTATGCACAAATTACTCAGTAAGGAAATCAGTAGTTCAGATATTGTTTCTGTGACACCTTATTAAATATATTGAAAGGCAACTGTAATATTTTCTTTCCAATACTTCCTAGATGAAAAAAACAATATACCATAAAGGGCTTCCAGTGTTTGTTTACCCAAATGTTATAGTGGAAGCATTGTTTGCAGTCATTTCTTTATGTAGCTTATTATGAAAGTAAAAAGCAGGAAGTTAAGAGAAATGATTCGAAATGATTGCTTCAAGTGAAAATGTATTCAGTATTCATACTTTTGCAGAATGCTTCAAATTATTGCACTATGTCACTTTTTAATGTAGACATCATTGTGCATTTACATGGTTTAAAGACATTTATTTCCCATTTTCCCAATTAAATACAAATACAGTACCTCACTTTATTATTAGTCCTGCCAGGATATAGAGACCATACCTTGTTTATTATTGTTTCTCCAACACAAACTGTTTTGCCTTAGCTCTTAGTAAACATTCAATAAATATTTTTTGAATGCTTGAAGAAATGAGGAATCCAGATTCCTCCTACCAAAACTAGTATTATGATTTTTAATTTTGTTGTCCCATCAAAGAGAATTTAACTCTTTGTATCAATTCCTTCCTGCCTGTCTCAGAGAAAGATAGCCCTAAAATTAACCCATTTAAATGATTCTTTGCTTTTAGTGTACAAACATGCCCACGTCTCCTACTTTCAAAAACAATGAAACCCTTGACTTCAAATAGCTACCCCTCTCTCTTCTTCCTTCATTACCAACCCTTTTAAACATTCTGTCTTCAATTCTAGTTCTCTCCTCATTTCACTTCAGTCTAGGACTACACTCTGGAATCAGATACTAGGGATTTATTTTTGTTTTCTTTTTCTTTCTTTCTTTCTTTCTTTTTTTTTCTTTGAGATGGAGTTGTGCTCTTGTTGCCCAGGTTGGAGTACAATGGCACGATCTCGGCTCACAGCAACCTCCACCTCCTGGGTTCAAGGTATTCTTCTGCCTTAGCCTCCTGAGTAGCTGGGATTACAGGCATGCGCCACCACGCCCGGCTAATTTTATAGTTTTAGTAGAGACAGGGTTTCTCCGTGTTGGTCAGGCTGGTCTTGTACTCCCCAGCTCAGGTGATCCATCCACATCGGCCTCCCAAAGTGCTGAGATTACAGGTGTGAGCCTCTGTCTCCAGCCAGATACTAGGGATTCTAATTTCAGCACTGCCTCTGACCAGCTTTGTGGTCATAAACCAGTCACACAAGCTCTCTAAACCCTACCTAATACCTAATAGGGACATACCTATTGCTTGAAGGACTGTCATGAAAATTGAGATAATGCATTTAAAGTATTTCTGCATCGCCTGATACACAGTAGGTGTTCCATAAATGGTAGCTATTCTTCCTGTTGACTGAAAGCACAATAGGAGCTCAGAGATGAGGAAGATTGGGGTAGGCTTATTTTGCATTTACCTAACTGTTCACTGATGCTTCAGATTAGGAAATTAGAGCCAGAGAGTTTAACTAGTCAATGTTTCATGGGGGAAGTGATATTTTAGTTGGATTTTAAAGGATAATAATAATATCTTACATCTATTGAGGGTTCACTGTGGGCCAGGGATGATTCTAAGTGCTTTACATGGTTTTACTTAGTATTCAAAACATTCCTGTGAGATAGGATTTTGATAGACAGTCAGTCTGAGGCAGGACAGGGAGGACAGACTGAAAAGAATGAATGAGGCTGGGTGCGGTGGTTCACGCCTATAATCCCAGCACTTTGGGAGGATGAGGCAGGTGGATCACTTCAGATCAGGAGTTCAAGACCAACCTGGCCAACATATAGTGAAACCCCATCTTTACTAAAAAAATACAAAAATTAGCCAGGCGTGATGGTGCACACTTGTAATCCCAGCTACTTGTGAAGCTGAGGTAGGAGAATCACTTGAACCCAGGAGGTGGAGGTTGCAGTGAGCCAAGATCACACCACTGCACTCCAGCCTGGGCAACAGAGCAAGACTCCATCTCTCAAAATAAAATAAATAAATAAATAAATAAATAATCAACAGAATGAATAAATACCTGGAGGCAGGAAAGACATGCTGATTTTTTTTTTTCTTTTTTTAAGACGGAGGTTCGCTCTTGTTGCCCAGGCTGGAGTGCAATGGAGCAATCTCGGCTCACTGCAACCTCTGCCTCCCGGGTTCAAGCAATTCTCCTGCCTCAGCCTCCTGAGCAGCTGGGATTACAGGCATGTGCCACCATGCCGGCTACTTTTTTGTATTTTTGGTAGAGATAGGGTTTCACCATGTTGGCCAGGCTGGTCACAAACTCCTGACCTCAGGTGATCCACCTGCCTCAGCCTCCCAAAGTGCTGGGATTACAGGCATGAGCCACCACGATTTCTGAATATGGTGATGAGACTGGTAGCTAGCGCGAAAAGCTTGTCTTAAGCAAAAATGACAAACGATGTTGGACAGAGTGGGGCAAAATTATAGGAGGTCTTGACAACCAAACACTCCAAAATTTGGCTTTATCTAATGGGCAAAACAAAGAGCAGTTATAAAGATATGACTTGGGGAAGGGAGGATACAGAATGAAGTAGAGTTTTTGGCACACTGACTTGGTGACATGCATTGTGAGGGCCCAGGGACCCACTGACTCTGCTTCCACTTTTGGTTACCACTAGCCACCAACAGAAGAGTACCAGCACAGTTTCCTATAAAGTGGGAGCTTTCAACAGGTTTATTGAGGGAGTGAGTAAATAAAGGATGGGCTGAATAACTAAAGGATTAATGGCAGGCTGTTTCTAGATGGAGTTGGGGCTATGTTTAAGACAATGGAAATGGAAATCGGGAAGTAAATCCTAGAAACAATTTCAAAGAAGAAACCATAAGACTTGGATACATACTGAACATAAACTACTATTTAGAGCTGTATTTCAAATGTATTATTTACAGCTGAATGCAGTGTCAGAGCAGTTGCCTTTGGAATATTCTAAGTTTTTGTTAAGTAGAAATTCTGCATTTGGAACAGAAATCACATTTCTCGTGCTGTTATATCTAATGATTATTACCATGAAAACTCATGTCTCTTTTACCTTCTACTCCTACTCCATCCACCCAAGTTCTTACTAGTTTTACCTCCTAATGGGATTGTTGTTGGGGTCTCCTACTGAACTCCGGCCAAATAAACCTCCTCATCCTTAATCATACCTGCCAGTTGCTGCCTCTCACCTTTTTGTTCATACAGTTGTGTTCCCCCATGAATGTTCTTTCTTCTATAATAGCATTTCATTCCCATGAGCAGTTGGAACCTTAGCCATCCTTCAGAATCAGATCACATGCTGCTTCTCCATGCTGTCTGATCAACCCAGATGGAACCTACTGCTCTCTTTTCTGAACTCCCGTAGCCACTTACATTTCATTATACTGCCTTGCCACTTGGGTAACTGGGTATCCATTTTACAGTGTTTTATTTGTATCCCCTACAATGACAGTACTGTGTGTTACCTGGTTATCCAATACATATTTGTGACACGAAATCAAACTATCTTAAATACTCCAAATCCCTTCCCAAACAAGAATTTCCTTCTGCCATTAGTGTATTCAGCTTTGCCCTAGCATACATTTTATGCAACATCGAGAATTTCACATCACTTTTGTTGGGGACACTTAGAAAAAGAAAGAATTTTAAGTTGAGAACAGAAAAGAATTGTTAAAGTGGAAGTAGAGGATTAATCATTTTTTCAAGGAATCTTTTGGATAGATAAAAGAATCTGGGGAAAACTAAGCCTGAACCTTTACTGCTGCCTTCCTGCCCCTTAAGGTGAAGAAAAGTGAACTGCATAAAAAACAGGCATGGGTCCGAATGCAGTGGCTTACACCTGTAATCCCAGCATTTTGGGAGGCCGAGGTGGGAGGACTGCTTGAGGTCAGGAGTTCAGGAGCAGCCTGGGCAACAGAGGGAGGCCCTGTCTTTAGAAAAAATATTAGAAATTAGTAGGCTATGGTGGCATGTACGTTTAGTCCCAGCTACTGACGGCTGAGGCAGGAGGATCGCTTGAGCCCAGGAGTTCAAGGCTGCAGTAAGCCACGATCACAACCCTGAACTCAAGCCTGGGAGATAGAGTGAGACACTGTCTCTAAAAAATAAGAATTTCAAGAAAGGGCTTTGTTTGTTTGTTTGTTTATAAAAGAGGCTTGAGATTACAGCCTTTGGGTCCTTGGGAACCCAGAAGGATCTGAGAGTTGGAAATCCACATTATTGAGGAGCTGGATAAAGGAATGATGAGAAAAAGGTGTCTCTTACCAGGCATATATGTTATCTGCCAAAAGGCAAACTTAATCTGTAAGCTTATCTCTGAATTTGCCATGGAGGGTGATTTTAGACTCTCTAAAGAATAAGAAATTTTTTGTACTCCACCCATTATTACTAATGCAGGATGTGGAAATAGTTACTTTGTTGTTTACCGTTATTTTTATGAGGGTAAAAATAATTCATTTCCTTGGTTCACTCTTGACTTACTCTATTTTGTTCTTAAAATCTTAGGCTCCTCAATCAAGAATTCTACTGCTAGGACTTTCAGGAACCTAGTGTTGTAGGCTGGAGCAGGCTGTTAGAATAATATTCAGCCAGTATTTTCGGAACTGTTAAACCTGGCTAAACAGGTGTCATTCCACAGTGAAGTTGGCAATTCTTGAGGCTCCCAGAAAATGACTGCTATCTGATGACTCAGCCTTGGACACGTCTCTGCTGTTGTCTTAAAATACCCTTCTTCCCTTCATTTTTACTTTTTTTGCAAAGTTAACCCACACTTATCCTACATATTTACCCAGATATCTTCTCTTCCAAAAAGTCTTGCCTTGCCACTTCATTAGAACCACTCCCCTGGGTTGGGCGCCACTCTTGCCCCTTCCCACAGTGGCCTGGGCTTTCACATAACACTTAGCTCGCTGTGTGGCAGTTGCCATTCGCGGGTCCTTCTCCCCACTGTGTAAGTTCCTCCAAGAGCCCTGTGGGTGCCAAGCTGACGTAGAAGGTTATGAGGGCTCAATACACACACTCATTACTCATCGAATGAATAAATGCACGGTCTCTGTATAGGAAATGCAGGTGAACGTCCTTCTGCCTCATTTAAGTGAGCTGCTAATATCGGAGTTTTAGGATAATTTTGGAGAACCGCAATCCGCCTGTCTTCTCCCTACCCTACGGAGTTGGCTAAACCAGCCTGGAGGCTAGCAGTTTGCCTGTGTGCCCTAAGCTAGTGACGGCTCATATCAAGCCCAGTATTTAAGGAGCATGATTACTTTTACTATGTAGCCCCCAGGGAGAAAAGGAGACTCACAAAATATTTTTGTATCTTTTTGTATCTTGTTGTACAAGATACAAAATTGTGCACCAAGATACAAATTGAAACTCGAATTGAAATTTGGCTGCCAATTTATTAAACCCACCCCAACAATTTTCTCTATTTAAAAAAAAAACACGAAAAGAAAATCTCTGGTACCCATTTTCATGTGTAACATAAACCGATGCCACCAATCTATCATATCCATCTAAATCTAATAATTCAGCTTTTTGTTTGTTTGGCGGCAGTACGACAGGTCTTTATATGATTCAGTGTTACAAAGTTTTTCGGGGGACAAATGATAAAAGTGTGAATCCACGGCTATGATGAAGCCGCAGTTTCTTTGAGTACAAAATCATGAGCTAGACATAAAGAACTGGCTTTAAATTCCGAAGTAGATCTTGCTTCTAAATGTTACGGTGGTGGGTAATAATTTCCTTTGCTTCAGTTACTATTTAAAAAGTAAGTATGTGTAGATAAAAATGCATGATTTTAAAAAATCTACTTTGTAGAATAGGATACTATCATTTATACTAAGCCCAATGCGTGGGAAACGGATCAATGACTTGATGCAGTGCCTATAAAATATTATAATCCAAAGTTGCATTAGGACATAAAAATAACTGCTGATAAAAGTTTACTCAAAGTAGCATCCGCCCCTAATTAAGTTTGTATTTTTATCGTAAAGACCTAAGTCGCCGCGGGAACTGGGCTGTGCGTTCGCCCCCCGCGGCAGACGGCGGCGCGCGCGCCCCTCCGAAGCCCTGCGGGGGCGGCCGCTGGCGGACACCCCACAAAGGTCCGAGCCCTCCGAGCCCCCAGTCCCCGGGCCCGAGCCCCGCCTGCCACTCTCCCCAGCTGCCTTTCCAAACGCCAGCGTGCTGGTGTTTTCCCGCACCTTGTTCGCCCGTCAGAAAACGGCGCCGGGAAGGAGCGAGCGTGAGAAAGTGAGCGGCGCGGCCGGAGAGCACGACCCAAGAGCCGGCGCCCGGTGTCCGAGCTCCTAGTCCGCCCTGTCTGCCCCCGGGCCCGCGAAGGGCGGGGACCCC
>NW_012116844.1:1056550-1084890 GCF_000951035.1 Colobus angolensis palliatus | reverse complement strand
CCTCCCCCCCGCCCGCGTGCCCGCGCCGCTGCGCGATGCAGTGTGGGGAATGGCTGGGGTTGGCTGAAGAGCGCACAGTGGAGTTTTAATGTCCGCCATGTTGGCCATGGCGTATTGAAGAGAGCGAGCGAGAGAGGAGCGGAGCGGCACAGCCTCCCACCCTCCCGGCTGGTGTTAGTGCCCGGACGGCGGGCTCAGCGCTCCGCCCCTCAAGTCCCCGGCAGCGGTTGGCGAGTGGGGACCGAACCCCCGGTTCTCCATGATCCCGCTGGCCGGGGCCGTTTCCCCAGAGCGGAGAGGTATCTGCTGCGCCTGAGATGAGTAAACTGTCGTTTCGGGCGCGGGCGCTAGACGCCTCGAAGCCGTTGCCGGTTTTCCGCTGTGAGGATCTGCCTGACCTGCACGAATACGCCTCGATAAACAGGGCCGTGCCGCAGATGCCCACCGGAATGGAGAAGGAAGAGGAGTCGGTACGTGTTAACTCCCCTGTCCGACCCACCGTCAGGCCCGCTCCCTCTGCTGCCTGCGGCGGCGGCGGAGCAGCAAACCCACACAAAATGGCCGCCATCTTCTCTTCGCCGCCGACTCTCAGTCGCCGGCCGGGCCTATACCCCGCCTCCCCCGTCCTCGACCCCCGGTCGCCGCGGCCCGGCGGGGCCCCTTCTAAGGCCACTCGCCGACCCCGGCCACTTGTACCCGGGTCCCGCGGAGTTCGGGGGCCCGAAAGGCACAAAGGGGTCACGTGACGAAGCTGCCGGCAGCCATTTTGTGTCTTAGTTCTTGGGTTGGGCCTTGTGCATCCGGAGAGGGGAACGGGCTGGGTGGCGGTGGGGGTGCGGCGAGCCGGGAGCCGTGGAGGACCCGCCTGCAGGCCTCTCCGTGGGCCGCTGGGTGGCGCTCTAGGGCCACTGCGGCCCGCGCGCGGCTGCCCGGGCCGGGAGCGCAGGTTCTGTGCACAGTCGGGGAATTTGATTGCCCCATGGTCTGGGAAGCTTGTTGGGCTCAGTGCAGCCCCCACGTGGAGCCTCAGACGGGCATGTCATGTTGCCTGCGGCTCTATGAGGCTTTTCTCCCCTCTGCAAGGAAATGTCGAGGGTGCAGTGTGTTTGCCCGGACGACTTAACTTTCCTAGAAGATATGATTTATTCTCAGTGTCCTCTTTCTGGGACGTTTGCATCCATCCCTCCCCAGAGCTAGTTGTTAGGAGGATAATAAACCACTATCCCTGACTTTTTCTGTGATCGTTGCGAATATCTTGCAGATTTGTTTGGAGTGCCTCTCTCTCTTCCGAAGCCTGTAACCTTACCTATTTGTAAAATAAATTTAAGTTCTCCTGCTTTCTGGTATCTCAACGTAAGGGGAGAAGAGACCCAATTTAAGTAACTGTTATAGATCTAAATTTCGAAGGAGGATCCTTTCTTATACAAAACCGACTAAAACTAAATGACTTGATTCACAGAAATCTTAATATTGAGATGTCTAAATTGGGTGGGTTTCAGCACGTAAATGACTGTTGACAACTAATAGACATTTTACCATCGCTGTGGCTTTACCTTTTTGTGGAAGTTGGGTTCGGACACCAGGATAATAGAATCTTCCTCTCATTTCCCCCAGATCCTTGACAGTATAACTTGATGACTTCTAAGCCTAAGGAATTGCAAACCTTGGTTTTCAGGTACAGCCATTTAAACAGGGTGCAGTGTATTGACAGTTCAAGGAAGTCCAGGAGTCGCGTGGATTTGTGTGCTACAATTTTGTTGTGGAAAATTGTACTGTAATACTTCTCTTGGTACTGTAAGAATTTTTATTGTAGAAATTATGCTGTGTAATGTTTTTGGAAATAAAACTGTTTAAACTCTTTGGGTTGTTTAACCTTTTAAAGTAAAATAGCTGTGACAGTGGAATGTTACTTTTGAGAGTAGTGTCTTAAATTTAACTTTACAGATAAGCCAAGTGTATGTAGTAGCTGAGATTGTCTAGTTGGGCACTGACTTTCAGCACATTGTCTTATGAGACACTACTTCTTAATTTATTTTACTTGTATCAACTTGAGAGTAGCATGGTGCCATTTGTTTATTTTTTAATAAGTGATTTGTTTTTAAAATTAAAGTACTTGTAACTGCAGAATCTTGTCTTTTGGTTTTATTTTTATTTCTGTTTATAAGTTTTACAGATAATACTTTCAAGTATTGGGGTGTTGGTGTTACCCTGCCCTGGAAATTAATTTGTAGTTCTTGTTTTACAGCCAAGGAAGGGGAAAGCCTTGATTAAAGCAAGACAGCACTACAGTACACTTTAGACATTAGTTAAGTCTTGCTTCTGTGAATACTTTGGACAGTCCCAAGAGTTACAACCTGAAGTCAGAGCTGAGCTCAATGAAATACCAATGCTTGTTAAATTTTACAGGTAATTTTATTCGCTGAAATAATTTTGATTTTTTTTTTTCTTTTCTGAGACAGAGTCTCACTCTGTTGCCCAGGCTGGAGTGCGGTGGCACCATCTTGGCTCACTGCAACCCTCCGCCTCTGGAGTTCAAGTGATTCTCCTGCCTCAGTTTCCCCAGTAGCTGGGATTATAGGCGCTTGCCACCACGCCCGGCTGATTTTTGTGTTTTTAATAGAGATGGGGTTTTGCCATGTTGGCCAGGCTGGTTTTGAACTCCTGGCCTCAGGTGATCCGCCCACCTCGGCCTCCCAAAGTGCTGGGATTACAGGCATGAGCCACCGCGCCCAAGCAGTTTTGACGTTTTATACTGCAGTGGCTATCAGTAGTTTGTGACGTGGAGTCCCTAATTTTGAAACACAGGGATTTTTTTTTTCCTTCAGATTGCCTTTTTCCGTTATCTGTTTAGAATTTTTCACTTCACATCCAACCCAACCTATGTATGAGGAGAGAAGCGTAGACCTCAAGAATAGATACCGAACCTAATGGAAGAATGTAAAAAGTACCCGGTAAACAAGCTGCTGTACAGTCCTGTGGTTCATGCTGTTAGTGGTAGGCTGTGTAAATCATAATATTGAAAGTACTGTGTTATGCAGTGTTGAAAAGGTATACTAAACATAGAGGTAATTGAATTCTGGATTCACCATAGAAAAACAGAAACTTTTTGACGATTTGTGGAAGCATTTTGTACTTCTAATAAAGAGGAGGGGTTAAAGCAAACTTCTGCCTTTAACTGACACATTAGTTATTTGTTATCTTGTTAAGTCACTGTAACCTAGAACCTGAATTGACTGTCTCAGAAAAAAAAGCATGTAGTCTTATGTTGGTCCTGAAAGGTGAGGACAGTTTTTTTTATACACCACCTCATTAAAGCATTTTATTGATCAAAATAATCTGCAGAATTGTCATGTGAAATATGCCTAGTAATTGTTATGTTGTTTCTGGATATGCTTGACAGAAATCCATGTCTTTTAACATTGGGAAAATAAGTATTATTCGTGTATTCCCATTGAACCAGTTTTAATAACATGAGCTGAACACACGGACCTAACGAGGCAGACTTTTTTAATTTTTAAGAAACAAGTAGAAGCCCTTACCCCCCCAAAAATAATTTGGAGGTGGAAAATGTTACTGAACTTATTTTTTAATTATTGTGGTAGTACTGAAAAAGTAACTTCAGATTGTGATAAATTGGAGAATTTGACTGGATCAAAGATGTTAGAGATTAAATGTGAATTCGCAGAACGTAATGCATCGAAATTTGCTAAGTCTGAAAGTAACAGATTGGCGGGATGCTGTGTCTTATGCCTGTAATCCCAGCACTTTGGGAGGCCAAGACGGGTGGATCACCTGAGGTCAGGAGTTCGAGACCAGCCTGGCCAACATGGTGAAACCCTGTCTCTACTGAAAATACAAAAATTAACCAGCCGTGGTGGCGGCATAATCCCAGCTATTCGGGAGGCTGAGGCAGGAGAATCACTTGAACCTGGGAGGTGGAAGTTGCAGAGAGCTGAGATAACCCCACTGCACTCCAGCCTATACAAGAGCGAAACTCTGTTTCAGAAAAAATAATTTAATTAAAAATAAAAAAGTAACATGATAAAAATACAATGTATTTAAGTACAGATGTGACTTAAATCACAGCGAAATAATAGACTTTCCGCTCAGATAATTGAGTCCCTTTGGGGTTTAAAAAAAGATAATTTTAAACAAGTGCTTGGTTGGTGCAGGGCATATATCCTATTATAAATATTTTACAATGTTAACTTCAAGATTATAATTTAATTATCTTTATAATCTTAAATCTTGTGCTACGGCTTCGCATTCTATTGAAAGGTTAAACTTACCAAATAGATTAATACTATCAAATCTTTTTATTAAAATTGACTCGATTAAAATTGGAGCTTTATGTTGTTACAATTCTCCTTTATGGAAACATCACTTTAGGAGACATTCTTAAAAAGTCGATTTTAAAATTATATTTAGCAAAATGGAGCTACTGTTCCATAGTAGTTTAATTTTTCATTGGGTTGTCTAGGGTGCATTGTTCCATTTATGAGGGAGTGACAACCTTTCCTCTTCTGTTACCTAGACTGGTTTGGGTAGGATATTTGGTGTAATTAAGATGTTAATGATGTTACATTGATACTACCTTACAGTCACCTTTGAAACTGTTAACAAGTAGGATCTAACCACCATAATCCAGCACCTTAGTTCTATAGGATTCTAACAGGACAGGATAGTCTTTATATTCCCACCTTTTCTGTATTACTGGCGCCATATACATTGTTACTAAGCCCAAGTTAAGAAGTATTTATGAAAAGTGAATGGGAGTTTGTTTGTAATTATGGGAAAATGGGAAATATGTACATATCCTTGATACGAGAAAAAAATGGTTACTACATTTCCAGAACTTATTAATAAAAACCTAGTTTAAATTTAAATAACTTTTGAAGGAAACCAAGAGTCTCTTTCTTTAACCTTTAATGTTTTAAACCAGTATTTTTAGTCCCTTTATCTGGAGCTGTAAAGATCAGTCTAGATTTCTCCATTCTATCCACTGTCTTGGAAATGAAGAGGAATACATGAAATCTCAATTATAGTAGAAGCAAAGTTCAACAGACTAATTACAGATAGTTTGAATTAGAAAATAATTGAGAATATGGGGATTTTTGCATTAGATTATAATTAGTTCAGATAAAATCAAAGATAGTAATAAAATATTTCAGCTTTCTATACTGTCCAAAGATATTTTTGCATAAAGTTGCTAAGCTAGGGTTCTGAGGGTTGTGTGGAAATAATTGTGGAAGTGATGAATTCCCACCATATGCCTATAAAAGGTTAGAATATATTTTTCTAGGGAGAAGGTTCACACTTGTCATCAATTTCTCAAGGTATTGGTAATGGGCTGGGGCAGAAAGCCCAGGGTTTAAGATCAACTGTCCCATAAATTTCAGACTGAGTCATTTTTGGTTTTATCTTAGTTTGGCAGTTACTAAATAGACTTAGTCAAAGAAGGATAATTGAAAAAGGACAGGCAGTCCGAGAAGAGACTAAGGATTCTTGAATACAGAAGGGAACTTTTGAACACTCACATGCTGACGCACCTGAAATGTTAGTACTAACTTTTGTTTCAGTATACCGTTTGAATGTGTTTGTGTATCTAATGGTATTTTGTGGGTGCTTCATGATCAGCATTGGCATTTATACTGAATTACATTTTTTCTGTTAATAGGACTTAATTAAAAGTACTGTCTAGATAGAGGGTAGCTTAAATTTTATGAACAAGAGAAAAAGTTGTGCATAATGGTTCATGAATTTGTGGGCAGAATTAAATTTACCAACCACTCCTGTTAAAAACAGCTGGGTTTTAGTTTTATATTTTGTGTTCTACTATGTCATGGTATGTACTGGTAGTAATGGTAGAAACATAGAAGCTATCACACACACACAGAGACGTGTCCGTTTTAAAGCACTTAGTAATGACAAGAGTTCTTTTCATATATATAAAGAAGTGAATTCTGATTACATTTATTACTCAGTTTTCTTGAAAAGTTAAGGATGCTTAATTGTTAACAGCAGTTAGTTACAAGCAGAAGATAGCATTTTAAGGGAGCAATAATACCATGGAATTAATGGTATCATTTGTGATCATACTTCTTAGAAGAGGAGAATGCACAAGGAGATAAGAATTTGATATTCTAATTCAGGAATAAAATGAGTGTGTCTAAGGGCAAAAGTGATATGAAAGTATGACATACTTTCAGAGACAACTAGAGTATGTATTTTACTTTTAAAGTAGACTTTTGGAACAGTAAAGTGTGACTTGCATTAATATAACTTTTTGATAAGAATAAGCCAAATTACGAGAAATCAATGAGAAGACAAGGGAATCAAATGTTTTAAACCACTTGCAAGAATTGCTTTTTTTTTTTTTGAGTCAAAGTCTTGCTCCGTCACCCAGGCTAGAGAGCAGTGACATGATCATAGCTCACTGCAGCTGCAGCCTCAACCTCCCTACCTCAAGCACTGCTCTCACCTCAGCCTTACAAGTAGCTGTGACTACAGGTACATGCCACCATGCCTGATTTTTTGTATTTTTTGGTTCAGATTTACCGTGTTGTCCGGACTGTTCTCTAACTCCTGGGCTCAAGTGATCCACCTACCTTGGTCTCCCAAAGTGCTGAGATTACAGGCGAGAGCCACTGCACCTGGCTCTAGAATTGCTTTTAATTTATTGATGCTGACTATGTTGCCTTCAACACATTTATAAACTGTTGCAAATCTTTCTTGATTAAGTTTATTAAAGCCTATAATAATAGTGATTTTGAGTTCTTACAGTATTTTAAATATAGTGGACACTCAACTTTGCACCTTTAAATATATGAAGTGAATTCCATCTACCAACCCCACTGTAATAGGTATATGAAAAACAAAAGCAAACTTGCTGTACTTACTACATCTACTGTAATACGTTAACTGAGGTGTAGCGTTGATCAATGCAGATACAATCAGTTCTTCAAAAGATAAAGCTCTCCCTCAAGTATTTGTTGTAATGGAGGTTATCTTTAAAGTTTTGGTTCAGTTTTTGGATATGTGTTGTGATAATCACTTGCTGAATTGCAAAGCAGATTATTAAAGCAAATCGTTTCAGTTGAATTTCCCTCAATGTAGCAAGTACTGACTGAAGAAATTGGATGTGACCTTAGAGTGAATCTAGGGGCAAGCATGACCTGAGGTTTAAAATGTCCTGTGAATGATTTAATATAGATTCTAATCTTTTTATATATTGGGATGAACTATTTTGATAATACAGCAATTGTATATCCTCTGAGTATGCAAATAGCAATTGTGTATCCTCTGAGGAAACTTTACTACCTTGATTTTTGTATCCATTGACAAGGCACTTAACCTTACTGAAAGAACATTAGTCTCTGCATTTGTTAAGTCTTCTGATCTACCTTACAAAATAGCTCTGAGGAGTGAATAAGGCAGTGTATGTAAAATAATGTGCAGATGAATTTCATTATTACCAAACACTAATAAAATTTTTAGAATGGCCTTGCTTTTTGTTCTCAGAAGATACTTAATATTATATTTTGTATTTGGGATTGTTTGACATAAAAGTGTTAGATATATTTTGTCTCCTTACAGAGTTGTATGATATGATTGTGAAAAACTATGTATTTTAACTTAGTCTATTATTATTATTATTATTATTATTGAGACAGAGTTCACTCTGTCACCCAGGCTGGAGTGCAGTGGCATGATCTCGGCTCACTGTCACCTCCACCTCCCAGGTTCAAGTTATTATTATTATTGAGACAGAGTTCACTCTGTCACCCAGGCTGGAGTGCAGTGGCATGATCTCGGCTCACTGCCACCTCCACCTCCCAGGTTCAAGTGATTCTCGTGCCTCAGCCTCCTGAGTAGCTGGGACTACAGGTGTGTGCCACCATGCCCAGCTAATTTAGGTAATTATTAGTAGGAAAAAGCATCAAACTAGGAGTTACTAGACTTAAGGCCTTACTCGAGCCTCTAGCTCTGCTTCCACATGCCCCAGGTTTTCTTGACTGTAAGATGCAGTAGGCCTATGGTAGTTTCCTGTTGTAATGAGAATATTGTGTTGCCATTATATTTAAATCTGTTTCCAAAAGAATTTTATGTGTTTAGAGAGTAGTCATTAAATCTTGAGTTAATCGCATTTGCATGTTACCTAAACGTAATTTGCATGGAAGTAAAGGTTAATGGATAGTTGCTTCCAGTTTAGGAAGGGTCAAGTTCTAAAAGCCAGTCTCTAAAGGATTTTAAAGATATGATTGGATGCAGTAGTCAGAAAATAACTTTTATTGTCATGAGAATTTGAGATTAGAGCCAGAATGTTTTTTTTTTTTTTTTTTTTTTGAGACAAGGTCTCCCTCTGTTGCCCAGGCTGGAGTGTAGTGACACAATTTCGGCTCATTGCAGCCTCAGCCTCCTCGGCTCAAGGATCCTCCCACCTCAGCCTCCTGAGTAGCTGAAACTCCAGGCGGATGCCACCATATGTTCTTATGTGGCAGTGGAACAAGATACTACAGAATTTTAGTTAGAAGGAGAAGGATAATTTTCTTTGAGTTAGGAAACATGTGACCTGAAACTTGAGTGGTGGGAATGAGCCAGCCATGGGAAGAGCTGCGTGAGGAACATTCCAGACAGAGAGACCTACAGGTGCACAGAGACTGAGCTGAAATAGAAAGGAGGCTAGTGTACTCAAAGCAGAGTGAGCAGGGGATTGGAGGTTAGGAGATGAGGACACATAGGTACTTGGGATTCACATCAGGAAGGGATTGTTAGGCTACCATGAGAAGTTTTGACTGTGTTGAAATGAAGTAAGCTATTCACAAGTTTAAGGGAGTGACATGAACTGATTTAATGGTTTTTCAAGATTATTCTGGCTACCATGTGGAGAATGAGTCATACTGGGCAAGAGTGATGATGGTGGCTTTAAGTAGGGTTGGTACTAGTGGAGATGAAGAGAAATGGATGGATTTGAGATATATTTTGAGAAGCCAGAACCAACAGAACTTGCTGGTGGACTTGAATGTACTAGTTGGAAAGAGAGAATCCAGGATGAACCTCTAGCTTGAGCAGCTGGATAGATGAGTGGGCCACTTACAGAGAAGGGACAATTGGGGTGGGGGATGTAGAAGGGATGTACTTATTCAGTTTGAAATGTGCCTCTTTTGTCCTAACTGGATATGTGAGAATATATACATTAGAGCAGTTTGTGCTAGAAGTGTATAATTTGGAAGTCATGAGTTGGTACTATAAATCTGAGAGTCTTCCGCTTATGAATCGCATAGAATGCTATGCTGTGGCACTCAGAGGAGAAGCTACTGAAAAGATTTTCTTCATTTTTAGAGTAAAAGCATCTCAAGAAGGAAGGACATTGGTTAACTATGTCCACTGAGAAGATGAAAGTATGGGAAGGTAATTTAATTAGATGTGTGCCATTGGCATGTTTTGGTAGAGTGGTGAGAAGGAAAGCCCAGCTGGAGTAGAAGAAATAATAGAAGATGAAAAAGGGGACATAGCAAGTATAGTCAACTCTTTGGAATAGCTCTGCTATGCAAGAGTGGGGGAAAAAAAAACGGGCTGGAGTAGCTGGAGGAGGCTCCCAGATCAGCAGATGATTTCTTTTAAAAATTAGTTACAGAGTTCCACCAGGCGCAAATGAAGGAAACAAACGAAGCTGAGCCCTAGATTGCCCCACTTCACTGCCTTGAGAATTTTCAGATTGCAGCACAGGGAGGGGAAATCCCAAACAAATCTGGCAACTCCTTCAGTTGAAGAAACAGAATTCAGAGTGTGGGGAGGCCTAAGTGACTCTGAGTGGCTAGCTGAAAACTGATCTGAGCCTGTCCATGAGGAACTTCCAAGTCTAGGGAAAAGCAACAGGAAAGAAAGAACAGTTTGGGAAGCTCATAGAGCCGAGACTATGCCACATTCCCACTAACCAGAATGGAAAGGCCTCAATACACAGCGTATCAAGTAGAACCCTCAGAAGGGTTATTGTCTCAGCAGTGAGGCTGAGGCCAGATTAGTTCTAAAGACTGTTCTGGACTTGCCCTAACAAAGATTGAGCACTAGCCTGAAAAGAATCAAACTAAATTTCAAGTAACTTGATTGTGTCGCAGAACAAAGGCCAAAAATATTTAAAGGAATATTAATAAGATCCTGCAACATAGGCCGGGCGCGGTGGCTCAAGCCTGTAATCCCAGCACTTTGGGAGGCCGAGGCCGGTGGATCACGAGGTCAGGAGATCAAGACCATCCTGGCTAACATGGTGTAAACCCCGTCTCTACTAAAAATACAAAAAAAAAAAAACTAGCCGGGCGTGGTGGCGGGCGCCTGTAGTCCCAGCTACTCGGAGGCTGAGGCGGAAGAATGGCGTGAACCCGGGAGGCGGAGCTTGCAGTGAGCGGAGATCGCGCCACTGCACTCCAGCCTGGGCGACACAGCAAGACTCTGTCTCAAAAAAAAAAAAAGATCCTGCAACATAAAGCTCAGTGTTTAGCATCCAATAAAAAATTATCAGGCATGCAAAGAAGTTGGAAAATATGGCCCATAATTAGGGAAAAAATTAACAGAAAGAGACATAGAAATAACCCAGGTAATCAAATTAGATTAAAATGTTAAAGCTACAAATAAAAGCAAGAATTACTAGAACTAGTAGAATTATTTCATTTAAATAGTATGAAATAACCTCATCCTCTCTCCTACTCAAGGACTTCATCCTAATAACTATTTTATGTCTCTCCTGGATCCATTTAATGGAGATAATGGTTACTAATTACAACAGGAACTTTTTTTTTCCTTTGTGAAAGGCAGGCAGATAAACGAGAAAAGATGCATGTCAGTCATTAAGAGTTGGTTATGACAGGATGGCGTAGTTTATCCTATGATTGTATTTTCTCTGTGGGGTATGAGTGAGGTCATCACCTCAGAATGAGGGAGAACCTTAAGATAAGGTAGGTATAGGAAAACTTAACTGAGTAGAAAAATGTAAAAGGATTGATAGACTTGCTGAGGGCTCAATATTTGTGATCATTTAAAGTGAGACCAGTCAGCTCACTTGGGCAGTAGCATTCACTTGAGTTCCAGCACAAAGTAGGTAGATAAGGTTTGTCAAGGGTCAGTGTTTGGCCAGCAAGTACAAAGGAGTAAGACAGGGATGAAGGCATTAAAAATTAGGTAGTAGGCTGGGCACGGTGGCTCACACCTGTAATCCCAGCACTTTGGGAGGCCAAGGTGGGTGGATCACGAGCTCAGCAGTTCGAGACCAGCCTAGCCAACATGGTGAAACCCAGTCTTTACTAAAAATAACAAAAATTAGCTGGACATGGTGGCGGATGCCTGTAATCCCAGCTACTCCAGAGGCTGATGCAGGAGAATTGCTTGAACCTTGGAGGCGGAGGTTGCAGTGAGCTGAGATGACGCCATTGCACTCCAGACTGGACAACAAGAGCAAAACTCCGTCTCAAAAAAAAAAAAGGGGGGTGGTAGATGATCGTGATGGACCATGGAATCTAAGCAGGTAAGCAGGAAAAGAAGACATCCGGGAGCTGATGAGTAGTTGAAAAGTGGTAGGACTCAATTGGGATGGAAGGCTCTATGGAATTGATGTGTTACAGTGGGAGTGCTTGAGTGAGTGAAACCAAGTCAGGAGGGTGGTGGCTAAAGAGTGACATGCTTGAATTTAAACTTCAGAGGTGGCACAATTATTAGTGAAGGCAACATGTAGAGTATAACCATAGGAGTGGTGGCTGAGATGGAGTAGAGGAAAAGATCAGCGTGGGCGAGGAGGTCATGCTGTTTTATCATTATTCATGTAAATTCTGTCATGAAAAATGATGCTAGAAGTGTGGTAGTTGAGAAAACAGCGCTGTGGCTGTGACTGAAAGAGTGTATATGACTGCTTTAGGGAGAAAGTGATGCTGTGAACTTGAGGGGTTGTGTTTTTTTGAAAGGACAGCAAAGAAGAAATGGGGTAGAACTGGCAGTGGGAAGCAAGGAGAGTGGGTGTGTATGCCATCCACAAGTCTGTGGCATATGGGAAAATAAACAGCTTCTGCTTGAAAGGGTGATGGGGAGTATTGTTTCTGGAATACACTGCCAGACTTCAGTTAGGGCAAGATGAGGGAACACTGAAAGAAGTTGAGAATGAATATAAAGAAGAGTTTGCTGATACATCTTTAGTCTAGACAACAGAGTGGAAGACTTTGAGACGGTCAGGAAGGGTGGAAGATTGGGACAGATTAGGAGATGCTGAGATTAGAATGGTGATGAAAGCCAGGGTGGTACTGTTATGTCTTGGACTCTGTTAGTAATGGTTACAAAGAATGATGGGATTTATCCAGCCAACCTCAAGTGAGCAAACAATACAAGATAACCTTCCTGCTAGATATTCTAAACTGCAGAGGACCATTCTTGCAGCTAGATAGCCTCAAGGAAGGGCAGCTCCACTAGGTAGGAAGTGATGACCCCTTGAACTCCAAGGAGTACCTATCATTCCTTCTGCACATTTGTATAAATACCTTCACAATGAAGGATTTTTGTACAGCACGGTTCCTTCAGGGCTCAGAAAATGGACCTTTAAGGGTTGTATTGAATATCTCAGACTTCTCCTTCCTCTGCAGTGGTTCTCAACAGGGACTATATCATTCTCCCACCCTGGAGACATTTTGGAAATTTGTGGGGGTGCTTTGGATTGTCAGTTATTGGGAGATGCTGTTGACATTAATTAAAAATAAGAGGGGGCCTAGTAATAATATAAACCCCACCATACAAAACAGAGTCCCACAAAATGACTTTTGAGTATCCCAGAGAACATTCCAGCAGATAAAATTACAATTTATAAATTATCTGAGTCTAGGACGTAATTTCATTTTACATGTGAAATGTTTTTTGTACAGTATTAATATACAGTAAATTTTCCAGAAAAGCAGCTAGTGTATAAAGTAAGAGGATGTTGTACTTTTTTTGTTCAGAACTTTTGCAGGAGTTCTTATCATTCAAAAGTCACTTCATTGACATCACCATTTGTGGTATTTGAGTCAATAGCATATACCTGTATAAAGTGTGATTTTTTTATTTTTATTTTTTTTTTTGCTGTTATATTCAAAAGTCTTATCCCATCGCAGCTCAAAGTCCAGAATCTCATCTAAGTTAGATTCAGGTACAGTTGGGACTTCTTGGATGTTCCTTGAGTACAGCTTCTCAAGTACAATTCCTGGCTGACCTGTAAAGCCAAAGCAATATGTTACCTGGTCCTCATCCTTCCTCCAAACACTTGCCTAATATACAGCATTGGGTCAGGCTTAAGATAACCTCTGTAAAACATTCCTATCCAAGGCGGGGGCCAAGAGATAGTAGCCACAAGGGAATCCCTGGTCTGTAACAATTCTGAAATCCACTCAGGCAGTCCTTAGTTGGGTCTCGATTCCAGGAGATTCCCAGGGTGTACCCCGGCTCTCAGCTTTGCCCTTTGGGCATGTGGTTCTTTCTCCTGAGTTACCTTTTTCCATGAAAGGTAGTACATGTTTGTTTGCAACTGACTAGTTTTCTTATCTTGCTTTCTACCAAAATTTGGGGCCTCTGAAGGCTTCGTTTTCCATCTGCCATCTCTTTCAGTTCAAGCTGGCAGTGTTTCACCATATGTAAGTCTTTTTTAAAAACTTTGTGCATCTTTGTGAATCCTTTTGGGGTCAGTCTATTAGTTGAAAATCATATGCACAAATTTCTTTGAGATACGCCCTTTACTACCTTGAGCTGCTGCTGAGAGACAACACCCTTTGCCTCGCAAAGCCTTATTGTCTGAGAGACACTGTGAAGTGCATAATTCTAGCAGGTCTTTTGTCTGACAAAGTAGTATTCTAAGGTACCATCTTTGGTATTTCTGAGATCTTAACAAGATTTTATAGTTACTCCCATGGCTTAGTTTTTAGATCATGTTTTTCTGGCAGTGCCCTGGATTTGATCTTGGCTCAGAATCCATTTGTGAATGTTAGCATTGTTTGCAATCTGAAGAGACTGCAAATTTTCCAAATCATCAAGTCCTTGCTCTTCTTTAAGAAGTCTTCATTTAATTTATGTCTTCTCATTTTTTGCTGCATATAGCAAGAAAAGCAAGGCAGCACTTTCTAGTTGAAACTCTCCTTAGCTAAATGACCCAGTTCATTACATAAAATTTCCAGGTTTTTGTGGGTTTTTTTGTTGTTTGTTTTTGAGACGAAGTCTCACTCTGTCGCCCAGGCTGTGGTGCGATCTCGGGTCACTGCAACCTCCACCTCTCGGGTTCTCCTGCCTCAGCCTCCTAAGTAGCTAGGACTACAGGCGCATGCCACCATGCCCAGCTAATTTTTGTATTTTTAGTAGAGACGGGGTTTCACCATGTTGGCCAGGATGGTCTTGATCTCCTGACCTCGTGATCCACCCACCTTGGCCTCCCAAAGTGTTGGGATTAACAGGCATGAGCCACCGTGCCCAGCCAAAATTTCTGATTTTTATATGACCAAAGGTCACAGTGCTACTAAGCCTCCTGCCCCTTCCTAACAAGGATACCTCCTCTTCTAGTCTCCAATAACATCTACCTCACTTTTCTGTTCTCCTTGTAGCTTTATGAAATACCATGAGACATTTTTAAAACAGCGTCTTAACTATCCTTAAGAGCCATGGTCTGTTTCCAATGCCAATCCAACATTTCAGTGTTTTGTTATAGCAGTGAGTACTCCTAGTATCAACATATGTTACTTATCTATTATTATGTAACTAATTACCCAAAATGTAGCAGTTTAAAACAAACATTTGTAATCTCACAGTTTATGAGGATCAGGAATCCAGGGGCAACATCTGTTGGGTGGTTCTGACCGGGGTCTCCATAAAAGCTGTTCAGGATTGCAGTCAGCTGCAGCCCTGCTTCCAGGCTTGCTCACATTGTTGGCTGGAGGCTTCTGTCCCAGTCCTCTCTAATCCCTGTGTGTCTTCACAGAACAAATGACTCTAGAGAGTGTGTACCAAGTGAGTAAGAATGCACACAAGTCTTTTATCACCCAATCTTAAAAGTGACATATCATCACTTCTGCCATGTGCTGTTGATTACACAGACCAACCCTTGTGTACTGTGGGAGGGGACTACCCAAGGGTATGAACACCAACCATCCTGCAGGCTGGCTGCCATAAGCCCTCTGCTCAGTGAACTGAACTATACGGTGCTTCATGCTCTCTCATTGGGCCATGCTGCCTCTCACTTCTGCCTTTACTTACACTGCCCTTTACCCCAAATGCTTTTCCTTTCCTCTATCTGTTCAACAAAACTGTTCGCTGTTAACTTTTATGAAGCCTTTCCAAGCCCTATCATAGCACTTTTGGAAAACAGATTCATTTATGATTGTTTCCTTTGCAGCAAACCCTTTGAAAGCAAAAAACTATTGTATCTTAAAGGCTTAATATTGCACTAGCGTAAGTGTTTCTTGAATTAGTGTTTAAATAGTTCTGGAAAAATCTAGGTAGTCAATAACTTTGTATTCTAAAATAGTAATCAGATACCTGTTTTGTGTTTTCCTGCCTTTGAGCTTTTGGAATGAGACTAATAAAGTATGATTTAAGCTGTGCTTTATCGGAAGGACATGAGACATTTTAATAAACCAAAATTTTAAGCCAGAGAAAACGTTGTAGCCTCCCCCAAAGTGTGTTTTGTGAAGTGCTGTGCTTAGGCTACTTGTATGTCGTGTTGACTTATGAGATGACTTACTCATCAAATACTTATAAATTTACATTTACAAAGTATAGTGCTAAATACTGTGGAATTTACAAACATGTCTTGAAGGGGCTTATAATTCACATGGTAAATAAAACAATCTGAGGTAGTCTTTTTAAAGTCCCTGTTGTAAATATCAGAAATACTTATTTTTACTTTGGATAGTTTATATGTTCTCTCTAAGTCTAGTAAAACTGTGTAAACCAACTTATAATATTAAGTTCTGGAGAAGTCATCTTTTTTTTTTTCATTTGAAGTAAATGTAAGTACAATAGATGATGTAAAATCAAAACCAATTATTTTGCTCTAAATTTTTGTATATTAAAATTTCTTCTCTCTAATCTGAAAGTTTTGAAAATGAAGATTTTAGTCACAGTTACCATATTACCTGCCTTAAAATTTCCTTTTTTTTTTTTTGAGATGGAGTTTCACTCTTTTTGCCCAGACTGAAGTGCAGTGGTGCTGTTTTGGCTCACTGCAACCTCCGCCTCCCAGGTTCAAGCAATTCTCCTGCCTCAACCTCCCAAGTAGCTGGAATTACAGGCGCCCACCACCATGCCCAGCTAATTAAAGTTTCCTTTTCATTTACCATAATGGAATCTTGACACTAAATATGACTTCTGTATGGATTTTTTTCCCTTTGTGAATGTTTCTTTGTAATGCAATTTAAAAGAAAATAGCAGTCTTTTTTCTGTATACCCTGAAATATACAGAAAAAATAAATGATACACCTTGATTCATTTGTCTTGGAATTTTCTGTACACTGTTTTAAAACATTCGTTAAGTTTTATTTCATCTTATGTTTGAACTTTTACACTGATTTTGTACTATACACATGAAATCAGACATTCTAACTTCTGTAGTGATGAAACAAACATTTTGTTTTGCTTTTTTGGGGATGCTTTTTTTTCTGGACTTTATATTTTTATGACTGGAGGTTTTTTTCCATAAAATTTTCTCAGTTCTTAATTCTTGTTCATATCTTAAAACTATTTCTCAAGGATGCATAATACTTTGTATCACTAGCAAGAAACCAATTAATACCTATAATAATGCTCCTTTATTTGGGGGCATAACAACCTTAAATCCTTTCTGGAATCTTAAATTTACATAAAATCTGCAATTTCTAAGATTTGGATCCAGGATTTTTCACTAAGCAGCCTGCCTTAGCAATTGGGAAATAATGGAATATAATCCAGTGTGTTTGACTACTAAATAAAGTGGCATGAAACAAGATGACCACCCATCCCTAATACATGTGTGTCTTCTAAAAGGATTGCTGGGGCTGTTGGAAAGGCATACTTGTGATGTAAATGCTGTTTTTTGTTAGTTAGCTGTAACAAATTGGTGTGGGCTGCCCTTCCACTCAGCTTAATGTATTCAGATTGACTGAATCCAGTGGAGAAATTGGAGAACTAGGATGAAGGTGTTAACAGGCTAGCAAAAGTTTAAAATAAGTCCCAAATATTTCAGATATTATTGTCTCCATTGCTACTTCCCTAATTCAAGGTATTGCCATCTCTTGCCTAAATTTAAGTAGCTTCCTCACTGGTCCTCCCAAGACTATAATTGCTGCCTCCCCAGTATTCTTAATACAACCAGTGGCCCTTTGGAAAAGGAAATCTCATTGTGTCACTCTTGCTAAAAACCTGTGAAGAGTTGCCATTGTTTTCAAAGTGGCATTATATACTAGGCTTTATGTAATCTGGCCCCTGTGTCCTTTTAGTACCTCCAAAGCCTTCAAATTCACTTCAGCCACAGAATCAGTTCTCATTTATTCTCCTGCACTGAAACACCATTCCCCTGTGGGTTGATTTAGTAATCTCCCACGGATCCTTCAGATCTCAGCTCAAAGTCACTTCCTTAGGTATCCACTCATTATGACAGGACTGTCACAGGCTCTCATAATATCATCTTTCATGGCAATTACTGCTGTAAATTTCCATTTTATTTATGTAGTTACTTGGTTATAGTCTCACCACATGACTCCAAACTGCAAGTACCTCTAGCATTGGAGCTTAATGCCTCTGTAATTTTTTAATAAGTGACTGGATTGGCTTATTGTTAATTTATTCATATACTTCTAGTTTAGTCTATCCCAGAGCTATGTTTAGAGATTAGGGACATAACTCCTATTGTAATTTAGAGTTATATGAGGATAATGATGGTTCCATCAGAGTCTACCATGTAATTACTATGTGATTAGACAAGTAGCTTAACTGCTAGCCCTCATTTTTATCATTAATAAAGAAAACTTGAAATAGATGGTCTGTATGCTTGCCTCTTACTTGAATGTTCAGTTGAGTTTAAGGGTTTCCCTCCATTTATTAGGCTAGGTATGGTCGGGCTATAAACATAACAATCCCAGAATCTTAGTGGCTTTGCAACAAAGTTCTATGTTTAGCATTGCATTATCCATTGGGTTGATTTGAGGGTTCTGTTCTATGTGGCCTCACTCCAGGATACAGACAGGCAGAGCAGCCTTTATCCTGAATATTGTGTACACTGCAGTGGAGGAAAGAAAGCTCTGGAAGATCTCATGTCTTTCTTTGCATCAGCTGTTAAGATGCTCTGGCCAGAAGTTACATGCCACTTTTGCTCACAGCTCATTGGCCAGAACAAGAAACATAGCTGCATCTAATCATAAAGGAGCCAGGAGGTACAATCTTGTCATATGACCAAAAGGTAGAAGCAACAATATTAATAAGTAGGCCAAGGTTTGGCTTACCCTTCTTCTCACAGAGAAAATACACTCCTCTCCCCCAGTGAAGCCAGCTCAGAAGTCCCAAGTAATGACAGCTTCAAACTTAAGAGTTTCCAGGTGATACACATAATTCTGTATATCAGACCTGTAGTGTTTCCTTGACCTGGAGAACTGAACGAAAATGTTACCTGCAACCACCTTCCCGCCACACCCAATATACGTTATAACAGGGACAGGATAACCCCAATAAGCACTTCCATGTGGATAACAGAACATTAAAGGAGCCCTGCAGTCCCCATCCCACAGCCATTCAGAAATCCCCCCACAGCCCCATGTCACAAGGGCTGGCTTACCCTAGATATGGGGAGTGTGCTTGTTTCAGCACTAGGTCTGCTCCCTGGGGGGACTCCCCAGGCCATTGTTTTTTGTGGCTGTTGGCATTGATATCTAGGAGATTCCTCCTTTTCCATCGTCTTCCTTAGCCTCATCTGAAGTAGTCATTGGAAAATATGCCCTCATTGGGAGCTAAAAGGCTTGACAACCTGCTTTGTGTAGAAAGTTGGAGACTTAAGCATACTTTTAAATCAGGTTTTTAATTCAGGCTCGGGGTTGTTTGTTGGTAGCACAACTGTGCAAGCTTGTAATGTGTCTAAAAACACATTTCCATTCAGCTCATATGCCATTGTTCTTTACAGGATGTATGTCTTATAAACGCTGCCACCAGGAACCTGCTGGGCTCTGTGTGTGTGTCTTTTTTTTTCTTCAGAGCATTTTATTCAACTGAGAGCATTTACAGGGTGTCACAATTTTAATTGGAGCTCTGCTCTGAGACATTTCTCTTTAACCCATTCAGATGTTTTAACAGTGAATATGATGCCCATACTCGTGATTTGATTTGATACTCTTCCTTGTTGCTCAAAGCCTTTGGTGGTTTTTAAACTTATGGCTTGGGGTTGAGAAATCTTTTCTTCCAACTGTGCCTCTGGGGCCCTCTTCCTTTTATTCCTGCTTACAAACTCGGGTCAATTTTAAAATTTGTTTCTTTCTTGCAATACCAAACACAGTCAAAACAACCAACACAACATTTTAATGGTAGGGTTTTTTAAATTGGCGCATAGTGATCTTCAATGCAGTCAAGCCAGTGGCATATATTTTAGTTTCTTTGTTATAATAGTATCCTATCTCCGGTACCAATTTATATTTGTTAGGATGGGCTAGGATATGCTGTGATAACCAAGAACCTCAAAATCTTAGTGGCATAAAATACCCAAAGTTTATTTTTCTTATTCTTGTCACATTTTGGATCATTGTCCTGGATCAGCAGGGGAAGCAGGGTGGTATAACAGTAAACATCTCAAGCCTGGTGACAGGTGAGTGCATTGAAAGATTTCACATCTTTCACTGACAGTTAAATGCCATGGTTCAGAAGTCATACTTTGACTTACAGTTGGCCAGGATTAGGCACCTAACCCCTCCCAGCCACAGGACAACCAGAAAGTACAATCATACCAGAAATTTTGATGAACAGCTCTAAAGACTAACCCTTTCAGTATTCGTTTTTGTGTATTCCAAGAGGAAGGATAAGGAAGTGGGGATATTGTAGTCTGTCCTACAACTCCTTGCAGTGTGTTAACTGTACTATTGTGTTTTGGAGATCTTTGAGAAGACAGATAAGAGGTATAAATTCATCAGGCCATGTTTCATCTGTTCTGAGTTTAAGGTATTTAATCTATCCTTCTTCCTACTATTAAAAAGTAAGTTTTGCATTCTGACCATGATTTGGTCAGACTTTAACATAAAGACCTCCTTTACTTACTGGAAGGCATACTGTAGTTGATAATTGTCAGACCGAAATAAATTCCTAATTAAGTATAGTGTTGTAACACCAGTCCTCTGCTACCATTTATCACTGGAAAGAGTTAATTTGCCTTTATACAGTTAAAAAAAAAAAAAAAACTAACACTGTCTGCCACAGTTTGCTTCTTTGAAATGAGATTATGATTACTCTTTTTTTGCCTCCAGCCGGGGTGACAGAGTGAGAAGAATTTGGAAGAATCAGCCTTTCGTTCTGACCAAATTTAATGCATGATACAAACTTTTAGTATGGTTTACTTAATATTTTTGTGGGGGAACATCTTAAATATTATCTGGAAACTTTATTTACTTGGTGTATTTTATCTCCTTCCACTCTGAAATAAGGGAATTTGTGTGATGTTTGTATTAGCCCCAGGACCTTTACAAGAAAAGATAAAATTTTCCTCCTTTTATAGCACGTTTTCCAACCATTTGCCCCTTCCTGTGCAAATTAAAGTTGTTAGGATTTTTCTCTTGTTTCCATCGGAAAGAGGAAACCAGATTTATTTCACACAGCATTGAGCTTTATAAAAGTTATCTCATACCCATTGTGGGGTGAGGTATGTGGTGTAAATAATCTTTGAAATGAATTATTGCCATTAATTAGAAAAGCTGTAAAAACAATGGTTCCCCGTGATGATAATACACATTTTCCTTTTTAAATTTTGTTTTGTGTTGTACAGTGTGTAGAGAGATCTCATTCTCTTGTACAAGCTGAAGTTTCTGATTATACTCAGTATAGTATAGTGCCTGAATTTATCATAAAACGTCCTTAAGTTCTACAGTGAGAATTGATTATGTTTACAGGTTGACACTTGTTTTGTTAAGTGATAGTCTGCCACTAAAAATTAAGGTTTAATTTTTTTTGTTTTTGTTTGTTTTTGGTTTTTTGTTGTTGTTTTGTTTTGAGACAGAGTCTCACTCTGTCACCCCGGCTGGAGAGCAGTGGCTGATCTCGGCTCACTGCAAGCTCCGTGGCCCGGGTTCACGCCATTCTCCTGCCTCAGCCTCCTGAGCTGGGACTACAGGCGCCCGCCACCACGCCCGGCTAATTTTTTGTATTTTTAGTGGAGACGGGGTTTCACCGTGTTAGCCAGGATGGTCTCGATCTCCTGATCTCGTGATCCGCCCACCTTGGCCTCCCAAAGTGCTGGGATTACAGGCGTGAGCCTCTGAGCCCGGCTAAAATGTTTTGTTTTTTTAGATTAGTAGGAGAAAAAATATCTTTTAAGAAAATACAAGGTAAATTTGGAACTAAACTTTTAAAAATGTATTTACTCATTCATTCTTGTATTCTATAAAGTAAGATTTATTGGAGTAACTTTCTTTTTCTTTTTTGAGACGGAGTGTCTCACTGTCGCCCAGGCTGGAGTGCAGTGGCACAATCTCGGCTCAGTGCAGCCTCCGCCTCTTGAGTTCAAGCGATTCTTCTGCCTCAGCCTCCTGAGTAGCTGGGATTACAGGCACCGGCCACCACGCCCAGCTAATTTTTTGTGGAGACGCGGTTTCACCATGTTGGCCATACTAGAGTAACTAGTAAGCTTATTTATTAAAGAAGCCGGGCGCGGTGGCTCACGCCTGTAATCCCAGCACTTTGGGAGGCCGAGACGGGGGCAGATCACGAGGTCAGGAGGTGGAGACCACTCTGGCTAACACGGTGAAACCCTGTTTCTATTAAAAATACAAAAAAAAAATAGCAGCACGTGGTGGCGGGCGCCTGTAGTCCCAGCCACTTGGGAGGCTGAGGCAGGAGAATGGCGTGAATCCGGGAGGCGGAGCTTGCAGTGAGCCGAGATCAGCCACTGCTCTCCAGCCCGGGTGACAGAGCGAGACTCTGTCTCAAAGTAAAATAAACTATTTATATTAATAATTTAGGCCATTAATTATTATAATTTGCCTATTAGAATAATAATTGCACCAGGACTTATGGACGTATCTTTATTTAATCCTTATGGCAACATTTGAAGTTAGGTGGCGTTTTCTGTGCTTTCACCAGTAAAGAAACAGGCTGAGCTGATTTCATTAGTCAGAGAGCTAATATGTGTATGCTAGGGACCATGCTAAGAGGTTTATGTCCATTTCTTGTCTCAGTTTCTTCTTAAAATGGCAATTACCTGATTTTACTAATAAGGAGATTTGGTTTAGAAAAGTCAAGTCACAATTAGTAAACAGCAGACTTGGAATTCCAATTCAGATTTCTGATCATTGTATGCTGTTGAATAGTAGTATATCTTTTATATACTTAGATACCTTCCTATTTGATAAGACACATCTAATCAGAAACTTTGTTTCCTTACACCATGTTATACAATACAGAAGAAAAGAATTTATGGTATTAAATTAGAAATTATGAAATATTTACTACTGTGGTAATTATAAATAAAAGGGGGTAAGCTTGGACAAATATGAAAGATGCACATTTAAACAAGAAAGTTTTGAGATTGTCAAAGTCCCTTTTATTTTTTAACCAGTCCGGGAAGATACTACGTCTACTACAAACATCAGAAATTACACTGGGGGGGATTTAGTGATTTTGGTGAAACTTAGGGACTTTGTGAAAAGGAAAAAAATTCTATAAGATTATTTTTAGTTTTAGTCTGAAGTGAATAAGAAGAAGTACATTGTATATACTTCTCTTTTCAAAAAAATTATGGATACATAATAGTTGTACATATTTATGGGGTACATGTGATATTTTGATACAAGCATACAATGTGTACTGATCACATCAGGGTAATTGGAGTATCCATCACCTCAAGCATTTATCATTTCTTTGTGTTAGGAACACTCCAGTTCCACTCTTTCAGTTGTTTTGAAATATACAATAAATCATGGTTTAAAAAAAAAAAGGTCTCTTTATTGTGCTGCCAAACCCTAGATCTTATTCCATCTAACTGTATTTTTGTACCCATTAATCATCCCTTCTTTATCTCTCCCTCCCCGCTACCCTTCCCAGCCTCTGGTAATACCATCACTTTATTCTCTGTCTCCATGAGTTCAGTTTTTTGTTTTGTTTTGTTTTTTTAGCTCCCATATATTGATGAGAACTATCATTTCTCATACTAGGCACGTTATAGTATTCCAGAGTCACCTTAAACATGCACAAATGTTAGCATTCATAGAAATCCTAAAGGTTTATATTTTAAGTAAGTAAAACAATGTGTGTAATAAAGTAAGTGTAGCAACAGCTAAGTGCAACATTGACTGGCAAGAAACCAACCATAGATAAATCTGTTATTTTTGATAGAAGAACAGGGCATGGTCAAATTTAGTCTACTTGATACTCTGTTTCAACCTGTTTAGTTCATCACATAAATCCTTCTCTCTCTGGATGGTAAATAGTTATCTTCTGACTTCATTTATGGAAGATTTTATAGTAATAATAAAGTACTAAGCTGATGGCTTATAAGTAAACTCATTTCTGATTACTTTTTGTAAAAAGATTATATTATTTTGTTTCCATATATGGTATAGTAAATGTGTCAGAGATAGAAGCAAAGTGTTAGAAATCCAGAGGAAGAACTAACAAATTTTAATAGTTTTCTAGTTTTGTTTATATTCAGCAAGATAAAACAGACTTTGTACTGCAAACTGCGATACATGTAAGGCTAACGCATGATTAAGAATGGCATAGGGAAACATCTGTACCTGGTCTTGGCTTTCTTGTGACTTCATCTTCCTCAGCTGTGTCCTTCATACCCAGGATGCCTGGACATTAGCAGCATTTAAGTCTTAGGAGCTAAAATCAAGTAGAAGTACTCTAAGGAGAATCCTGTAAGTGAAGCTAAGAAACCTGTTCTTACTTCCTTAGGTGGACTGGTTGTAGCTTTCTAATAATCCTTGTACCTAAGATGCTGTTGATCATCTCTTCAGCCATTTAAAGTCCTTCTTGCTTCTCCCTTAGTATTCTGAGTCTTCCCCCTCAGTACCAGCCGGAACCCAGCCATAGATAGGGAAGGCAAAAGAAGACAAGAAGGGAGAATTAGGCTACAGTACAAAGACCATAGGGTTCTGGAGTCAGACCTCAGTCCAAATCCTACTTCCACCACTTCAGGCAAGTGACTTAATCAGTCTTCACAGTGAATATGAAGTATCTAATAAAGGATCTGAACATAGTGATAAGGTGTTTTGACTTAATATTACTTCCCTCTTCTCTCAGTCATTTTCACTATGTAAATAGTAGGGCATTCTTTAGCTCTGCCACTGATCTGCCATACCACAACTTGTCTGCTAAACCTCAAAAATTAAATGAATCTAAGCTGGGTGTAGTGGCTATACCTGTAGCACCAGCTACTTAGGAGGCAGAGGCAGGAGGATCACTTGTCCATAATTTGGGGGCTGTAAAGGGCCATTTGTGCTTGTTAATAGCCACTGCACTCCAGCCTGGGCAATATAGCAAGACCCCATCTCTGAAAACAAAACAAAAAAACAGATCTATATTAAAGGTCTGCAAACTTTTCCTGTAAAGAATCAGATAGTAAGTAAGATTCGCTGGCCCTACAGTCTGTGTCATCACTACTCAACTCTCTTCGTAAGGGCAAAAGCAGCTGTGAAATGATATGCAGACCAATGAGTGTGGCTATGTTCCAATATAATTATTTAGAAAAACAGGTGGTATGCTAGATTTGGCCCCAGGCCATATAGTTTAACCTCTAATCTTTGTCTTTAAGCATTAAAGGTAGTTCCATTTTGAGATTCCATAGTCAAAATACAGCCCCCTTAAAAAAAAAAAAAAAGTGAAAAAGACCTCATTATGAGTTAGACAGTGAATGGAGTTACCAGATGGTGTTTCCCAAAATTGATGACATATATTGTGGAGGAGAATGGTAGTATAAATTAAAGATCAGGTCCCACCAAATATTTAAAGAAATCACATTAACAGTGGTCAAAAGCCAGGTGTGGTGACTCACGCCTGTAATCCCAGGACTTTGGGAGACTGAGGCAGGTGGTTCACTTGAGTCCAGGAGTTCAAGACCAGCCTGGCCAACATTGTGAAATCCTGTCTCTACTAAAAATTAGCTGGGTGTGGTGGTGCATGCCATAATCCAAGCTACTTGGGAGGCTGAGGCAGGTGAATCACTTGAGCCCAGGAAGCAGAGGTTGCAGTGAGCCAGGATCACACCACTGCACTCCATTGGGCCAACAGAGCAAGGCTCTGTCTCAAAAAACAAAAAGCAAGGTCAAATGACTAATTAAGAAATGTTGAATTCTGTATTATTTATTTGGAAGATCATAATGCATTTTGGCATATATAAAATCTGTAAGGATTCTTCTGTAAAGATGTTGTTCAGCATAATTTATCCCTGCCTCTGTGCATATCCCAAAATTATGTAATCACAGAACCCCTCACGTAACACTTAATGATATTGCTGGAACTACTTTTCAGAAGACAATATTCTGAAACTATCTAGTTTTTAAATAGAGAAATTAAGAAAGGGAATTTAAGAAAGAGACTTTCACTGACTTGTAAAGATTATGCAGTTACTTGGTAACAGTTCTGGAAGCAGTACTTGAATCTTTTGTACAGATTGTACTTTTTTAAAAAAGTCCTTTTGCTTTTAGTTTTATTTAAACAACAGAAAAAACTATTATTTGGAAGTAATTTTACTTACAGAAAAATTGCAAGAAAAGGAGTAGTAAGTACATAGAGCATTCTCTACCCTTTACCCAGACACACTTGTTGTTAACACTGCCTCATTTGCTTTATTGTTCTCTTTCTTATATGTACACACATATTTTTTTCCCAAACCATTTAAGTTGCCTGCATCATGGACCTTTACCCCTAAATAGTTTCATGGATGTTGGCTGGGCATGGTGGCTCACGCCTGTAATCCCAGCACTTCGGGCGGCCAAGGTGGGCAGATCACCTGAGGTCAGGAGTTTGGAGACCAGCCTGGCCAAAATGGTGAAACTCTGTCTCTACTAAAAATACAAAAAAATTAGCCGGGCGTGTTGGCACGCGCCTGTAAATCCCAGCTACTCAGGAGGCTGAGGCAGGAGAGTTGCTTGAACCCAGGAGGTGGAGGTTGTGGTGAGCCGAGATCGCACCGCTGCACTTCCAGCCCAGGTGACAGAGCAAGACGCTGTCTCAAAGAAAAAATTATACATCTTTTCATGGATGTTTTCATCTTTTTTGATGTAGGCATTTTTGAAGAATATAGTTTTTACTTTTTTAATAGAGTGACCCCATTTTAGGTTTGTCTGATGTTTTCTCATACTGAAGTTTTGCATTTCCAGCTGGAATATCACATAAGGGATATTGGGTACCCATGACATCACCTCTGGAGGCACACAGATGCATCTGCACCTCACTGGTAATGGTAATTTTTACAATCTGGTGAAAGCATGGTCCAATTTCTCCACAGTATAGTTACTATATTTCCCTTATAACAAATAAGCAATCTGTGGGGAATCTACATCCTTCTTGTTATTTTGTTATCTTCTGCCACTTCCAGTATGTGTGAGGCAAGTTGTTCAGGGGTCATGGAATCCCTATCAGGAATTTTTTTTCCAGATTCTGACTTGCTCAGTTTTCAGCTCAGTTTTCAATTTTATAAAGATTGCAGTTGAATCTTTATGAAGATAGACATTTTTAAGTCACCTCTTCCTGTTTTTTATGTTACCATAGTATTACATAATCATTGTAGGAGACTTTCCAAAAGCGGGGTAGACATCCTAGTAGAATTGTAAAGAAGGGAGAAGGGTTATAGATGGAGTTAGAGTCAGGGAACAGTACATATAGGTGTTACGAGAAAGTTCTATTACATGCTCATTCTAGGTGGAGTAGGAAATTCAGGGGAGAAAGTGGTCAGGTGTTGAACTGGAGGAATTATCTAGAGCTAGGTCATGAGGGCCTGTTTGCCAAGGCAGGTTTGAATTTCACCAGGGAGGCAATAAAGAACCAAAAATGAAGTGTGAGAGTGACTTGGTCAAACTCTTAGAAAGACCAGTGGAAAGTAATGTGATACTAGAGATTAGAAGGCTCCTTGCTGCATGAACTGTGGCCGTGGAATGGAGAAGTATTGAGTAATTTCTAGTCATAAAACCAATGAGAAATCTGTGCCTGACTTGGAAATGGGGAAATAAGAAGCAAGAGGGGGCTGGAAACATTGAGGCTTCTGACTTGGGTGACTGCATAGATGACAGTGCCACTTATTGACATAGGTCAGGAGGAGGAACAGATTTGGAGAGTCATGGAGTAGGGGTGTCGATATGGGACAGATTTAGTTTGTGTTATTGATTATATAAGCACTTTTAGACATTTAAATTAGTTTATTGCTGCGTTGGGCATTTTAGAAAAAAAAACACATTTGTATCTGTATTTTACTGCTCTCAGGGCTATTTTGGAGGCATAGAAATCATCAGCATAAAGATTACAACAAAAAATAACAGTTTGGGAGGCCTTTTAAATTTTGATTTTGGGGAAATGATTTGATCAGATTGTGGCTTTTCTAAGCGTAGAAGGAGACTCTAATTTTATTCCCTTCCCCCCTACATTGTCACACATCACAGTGGGCATGTAGGCCCTTAATATGTACAGCACAAACAACCTAAGCCTAAAGGGATGCTAGGGGTGCAAATAAGGACATGAGAGGACAGACCCAGAATGAAACTTCATGTCTGGGCCACCTGTGATCACGCCACTCAGTCACTTGACTTTACATCCTGTTAATTTTATAAGGAAAGTAGTAAATTGGCAAATGATTCACACTGAAGAGAAATAACAGAACTGGACTATTTTATCTGTAAAGATCTTCCTTTTTGTATTTTATAAATTAATTTGAGTACTGAGCTTTAAGCGAGAGGATAGGTAGAGAGTAATAAGCTTGTATCATTTATTTCTTGTGGAAAATAATAGATATTAAATTGCTCTTTTCCTTGCCAGATATTATCTATCCTTAAACTGTTACCCTAAGTATTTTAGATACAAAAGTAAAATGTATTCATTTTAATTTTTTCTTGTTTTCCTTTTTTTTTTTGAAACGGAGTCTCGCTCTGTCACCCAGGCTGGAGTGCAGTGGCACAATCTTGGCTCACTGCAGC
>NW_012116844.1:1041984-1056500 GCF_000951035.1 Colobus angolensis palliatus | reverse complement strand
AACGGAGTCTCGCTCTGTCACCCAGGCTGGAGTGCAGTGGCACAATCTTGGCTCACTGCAGCCTCCGCCTCCTAGGCTCAAGCAATTCTCCTTCCTCAGCCTCCTGAGTAGTTGAGATTACAGCCATGTGCCACCACACCCAGCTAATTTTTTGTACTTTTAGTAGAGACAGGGTTTCCCTATGTTGGTCAGGGTGATCTCGAACTCCTGACCTCAAGTGATCCACCCGCCTCAGCCTCCCAAAGTGCTGGGATTACAGGTTTAATTTTTTCTTTGCCTTTATGAAATGTTACCTTTGTTTCTTTCTGAAATCTATTCCAAATGGTAACAGTTTGTGGACCTTAAATAACTGGTGTAATTCATTGGCTCATTTATTTATTAAATAAGTATTTACTGGATACTTAGATGCTTTAGGCATGATTCTAGAGCTGGGATAAAGCAAAGCAAAAAATCTCACTGCTACCTTCAAGGATCTTATATTCTGGTGAAAAGAAACTGTCAAGTAGTCTATAAGGAAGTGACAAGTGCTAGGGAGGAATAAAGCAGAGTTGGGGAACACAGTGTTCTGGGATTGAGCAAGATTTTACGATGAAGATTTTCAAACATTCAGTAAAAGTTTTCACAATTTACAGCGAGAATTTTCCCATAGTATACCACTAGCTAGATGCTTCCATTTTATTATATTTGTTTTATCACCCATGTATCCATCTCTCCATCTTATTTTTTAAAGGCATTTAAAGTAAATTACACAGGAGTGCATGTTTTCCGAAATACTTCAGCGTGCATATCGTTCATGAGAGTTCACTATTTGTTTACTGTTTCTTTCATTTGAGATAAAATTGACATGCAGTGAGATTCACAAATAGTGGATATTGGCTAAATTTTGTCAAATTCATGTATTTATGTAACCCAGCCCCCCGTCAAGATAGAGAATATTACCATCATCCCAGAAAACTCTTTCATTCCCCTTCTCGGTCCCTGCCTCCACTTCCCAGACGGAACTACTGTTATGATTTTTTCTTTCCTGTCATAGATTATTTTTGCCGGTTGAGAACTTCATTGATGTACTTTGCGTGAAGCTATTTTTACTCCCTGTAGTGTTGTTGAGATTTACCCATGTTGTTGCATGTATAAATAGTTTATTCCTTTTTATTGCTGAGTAGTAGTCTGCTGTATGGCTTTACCACAGTTTGTTCATCTGTCCTATTTTGGTGGACATTTGGGTGGCTTCCAGTTTGGGCCCATTATGAATAAAGCTCTTTGAATATTCTTACTCAGGTCTTTCTGTGGACTTGTGTTTTCCTTTCTCTTGAGTAAATTCTTAGGAGTGAACTTGCCGGGCTATGGATTGTGTGTGTTTGGTTTTACAGTATCTGTCAGCCTTTCCTCACTAACCGCGTATGAGAGTTCTAGTTATTCTTTATCTTCATCATCATGTGATGTTGTTAGCTTTTCTATTTTAGCCATTCTGCTGGGCATATAGTGGAATAACTGGTAAGGAATGATCTGATCAATCTGGGAAGATGACTTTTAAACAAAAACGTAAAGAAGGTGAGGGAGCAAGCTGATTCTTATAAGACTGACAAACAGCAAGGAATCTAGTATGACTAGAGCAGGGTGAGTGAGAAGGGGAATAGTAAACACCAGAGAGGTAACAAGGAAAGGGGAGTACAAATCATGTTGGACCTTGGAAGCAATTTTAAGGACTTTGTGATTTATTCTGGGTGAGATGGGAAATAAGTGTAAGATTTTGAATGGAAGAATGACATGACCTGACTTGTATATTAACAGGATTGCTCTCACTATTCCGTGAAAAATAGATTAAGGTGCAGGCAGGGAACCAGTTAGAGGCGATTGTAACGAGTCAGGGAAGAGTTGGGTGTTTGGATTTAGAAAAACTAGGTGGTATTTGCTGGAGCAGTGTTCCTCCATAGAGTTGTTTGGGTTCTTAGAAATGTCATTTGAAAGTAGGAGAGAAAATAATTCAGCTCAGGCCTTTTGTTCAACTAGCAATGGAGTCTCCCTCTACATGCATAAATATTCAGGGATTTAAACTTCTTAAGTAGCTTCTTACAGAATTAATCATCACTTATTTACACATACGGAATTTTGTATGATATTATTGCTTTTAATAAGCTGTTTTTAATTCAGTAACCAAAATGCTCTAAATGTGGCCTTAATTGTTACGGCTAAGTGGTATGATCATTATTTGCTTAAATAAAAATGTAATGAATAAATGAATATAATTTAATCTTTGTTTAGGAATCTGCATAATATAACCTTGAATAGCTCTTTTTAGTTTGGTAATGTTTATTATAATTTATCATAGAACAAGTAGAAATGTCTTTTTTCATATGTTTTATTTAGGTTGATCCTTTTCATCTTTCGGCAATAATACTTTATAAAATACTGAGTGCCTACAATAAACTAAAATATTATACTAGGCAATGAGTACATTACAAAGACAATATTATTTACTCCTCAACATTAAAAGATTTACAGCCCCCAAATAGTACATGAGAATACATCTTTTGAAGGAAAAGAGGCAAAGGCAAATTAGACATGGTCTCTACTCTTAAAGAGTTCACATTTTGGAGATCAGTATGTAAACAGAAATAGTGATAGCACAGTGCCCTAAGTATAAAATGTAGTATTGCAGAATCACAAATGAGAGAGAAATTCTTCCTAGGAGAGGTAGAGAAAAGATCATTTTGAACCAGAATTTGAAGATCAAGTGGGAATTTCCCATGGTGAGGTGAGAGCATGAGGAATGGCGATAGCAGCAAAGATACCCACCCATGTGAACAAAGGAACAGAGCAGATGCTTATGACACATTATAGCAAAACCTATGCCTCCAGATAGGCTTTATCTACAGATAGCTAATGTCACTCTTATTTAATAAAAAATATTTCTGGCTACTTAATATTAGTGATATGCCCTGTTTTAGAGCAGGCTTACCCTTTTGTGTTAGCTACCCATGCGTTTATCAGAGACTGTAGAAAGCCACCTGAAAAGGCAATGTTTTTCATGGTGTAAGCAAAAGTAATGAAAAGGGAGTATTTCTTACTGGAGAGATGAGAGGGAGATGAGTAAGGAAAATATATTTTGTAAATAATAAAAATACATAGCAGGGTGACTTGCTGGACTTAGAGTCAGATGTTGAAGCTAAAATTCACACTTGGGTCTCTAAAGCCTGTGCTCTTCTATTGCAGTAGGCAGGCTGAAGTAACAAAAGTGAATACTTTCAGAGCTGGGTGCCGTGATAGCAAAGCTCATGACATGAAAGTGTGCCTCTGAATTTTCTAAAGATTGTTGTTCATTGTTTTCTCATCCTCTTTTTATTGTTCATATTGCTATGTATAGAAAACTTACCTATAATTACTTTCAGCCCAAGAGGCTTTTAAGCTATGCTTAATTATAAGCTATGGTTCATCTGATTCCAATTCCATTTTTGTAAGATTGCATATTAAATATTTCTTTAAATTATTTAACTTTATTTCCTTTGTTCACTTTAAAATCAGGCTGATTTGAGAGTTTATGCCTCTGTACAATGAAAAATTGGAATTGATCTTGGTGTTACATCAATTAACAGTGAAATCACAGCTGAACCTAATTATCGTAAATATTTTATAATTAAAGAAATTTTACCCATCAAATATGTTATAAATAGTAAGTGGTCTTCAAACATAGCTATTCCCTCTATTCCTTCTGTGTTGCCTAGGCTAGAGTGCAGTGGCACGATTTTGGCTCACTGCAGCCTTGGTCTCCCTGGTTCAAGCAATTCTCCTGCCTCAGCCTTCATAGTAGCTGAGATTACAGGCACCTGCCACCACGCCCAGCTAATTTTTGTGTTTTTAGTAGAGGCGGGGTGTCACCACATTGGCCAAGCTGGTCTCAAACTCCTAACCTCAGGTGACTCTCCTGCCTCGGCCTTCCAAAATGCTGGGATTACAGGCATGAGCCACCACGCCCAGCCTATTCCCTCTTCTTAAAACAGTCTTTCACTTAACTCCTATTCCTGCAAATATTAGCTTAAATGTCACTTTCTCCACTGGTAAAGCAATAGTCTCAGAAATGTTTCCTGTTTATATTTCTCTAAACATATTGTACTTTTCCTTCATAGTACTTTATTACACTGTACAATTTTTAGATTTCATTAGTATCTGTCCTTCCTGTTAGAGTGTAACCTCTGCAATGTCATGTAGAGCATGTCTCTCTTATTTGCCATTGTGTCCCAGTGCCAGGCACATAATGGTTAGCACTCAGTAAATTTAGACGAAGTTAATTAATGAACAGAATTAAGTCTGGATGTTCTGCCCTGTATCTCTGGTTTTTGTTTTATACCAGCATTTCCCAAACTGTATTTCAAAAGTTTTCTATCAACTATTAGTGGATAATTTCTGAAAAAGGTGATTCCCTTGTCATTGGTTTGGAATGGCTGTATCCTCCTTTATTAAGAACTATAGTTTACATTACCATGTTGAACGCTCTCAGAAGTCCTTAAAAAAAAACAACTAAGTTTCAAACCCAGCCTTCTCTACACTTAAATTATCAAACTTCTCATTAGACTACCTATTAATAATTTGAAATTAGTACTTCAGTGAAACAGCTTGGAATATCATTGTAATTTGTACTTGCATAATCTCAGATATTTAGTCAAGGCATTAAATAAATATCTGTTGAATGAAACACAGAACTCATTTCCTAATTTATTTTGTTTCTTGTCTTTACCGTTTTGCATCTTCTTCCTACTGAAACCAAAAAAAAAAAAAAATCCCATTTTCACTTATTTAATGTTATTTTATGGAAATAGGTGTATATAGCTTTGGGTTTTAAAAATATTTTTTAAAACTGTATGTGTGTTTGTGTGTGTGCATATGTAATCATTTAAGCACTCCGCTTTGTTCTAAACACTGTTTGAGGGTGGTGATAACAGCAGTGGACAAAATAGACAAATCCCTTTCTTATGTTGCTTAGATTGCGGGTGGAGGTGGAGGGAGAGGTGGTTAATGGTAGTAAACAAACCAACTATATGGCATTATTGGAGGATGGTACATGCCATGAAAAAATCAAGGTAGGGGATAAAGGAATATAGGGATGATTGAGATATATATTTTTTAGATTGTTTTCTATATAGATAGACTCAGTTGTGTCTTTTTCCTTAAAAACTGTTTAAATATCTTGAACATAGAATTTTCAGATATCTCTTTAATTGATGGTTTGTGCATGTCATTAAATGTCATTCAGAACTATTTAAGGGCTACATACATTCTGTTTTATAAAGTATGGTCTATTTACTACGTAGCAGCCAAGGTGCTCTTGTAAAACCCTGCAGCCACTATTGCTCTTAGAAAAAGGACAGATCGTTGACGTGACCCCTAAGACTCTGCATGATCTGCTTGATTCCTTGTACATAAGACTGTCGCTCACCACCTCACTCACTGTGCTTCAGCCTCGCTGGCCTTCTCTGTTTGGTCTCCTTGTCTTAGGCTCCTGGTGTACACAGCAATCCCCATTCATCCATGGTTTTGCTTTCTGTAGGTTCAGTCACCTACAGTCAACTGCAGTCTGAAAATATTAAATGGAAAATTCCAGAAATGATTTTTAAGTTAAAATGAGTTTTTAAAAACTTTTTAAATTAGTTTTCAGTAGTAGCCTAACACTACATCACAGTGCCTACCTTACTCACCTCACTTCATCACATCATGGAGGCATTTTATCATCTCACATCGCAAGAAGGGTGAATGCAGTTTATTTTGAGAGACTGCATTCACATAACCTATCACAGTATATTGTTATATTTGTTCTATTATTGTTACTTATTGTGCCTAATTCATAAATTAAGCTTTGTCATAGGTGTGTACGTCTAGGAGAAATATAGCATACATAGGGTTCAATAGTGGTTTCAGCCATCCACTGAGATTGTCCTGAAATTTAACCCCTGTGGATAAGGGAGAAGTGCCATACTTGGGGAGGGAGTAAATATGAATAATAGAAGGTAATGATTATTTCAGCTGTTGAGGAAGGAAGGTTTTTGTTTTTTAAGCCTTAGAAGAACCTAACCATATTTGCTTTACATTATATACATCCGTGACCCGCAGTGCCCTCTTCTTTATCCAGCCTTTTATTATAAAAATTTTCAAAGTTATAGAAAAGTTGAAATAGTAGGGTAACCATCTATATACCTTCAACCCAGATTCTACAATATTTGTAGTATTTTTTCTTGTTCTTTTTTTTTATTTTTTTATTTTTTGAGACGGAGTCTCGCTCTGTCGCCCAGGCTAGAGTGCAGTGACACAATCTTGGCTCACTGCAAACTCCGCCTCCTGGGTTCACGCCATTCTCCTGCCTCAGCCTCCCTGGTAGCTGGGACTACAGGCGCCCGCCACCATACCCAGCTAAATTTTTTTGTATTTTTAGTAGAGACAGGGTTTCACTGTGTTAGCCAGGATAGTCTCGATCTCCTGACCTCGTGATCCGCCCGCCTTGACCTCCCAAAGTGCTGGGATTACAGGCATGAGCCACCGTGCCTGGCTGGTTTTTTCTTATTCTTTAAATCCCGTTGTCTGAACCATTTGAAAGTATGTTGCACACATCATGACACTTCACCCCTAAATGCCATTTATAAAATGGAGATTGTTTTCTTCACTATTAAAGATAGGAGGTAATTATGTGAAATTTTTATTTATTTATTTGTTTTTTGAGACAGAGTTTTGCTCTTTTGCCCAGGTTGGAGTGCAGTGGCATGGTCTCTGCTTCCTGCAGCCTCTGTCTCCCAGGTTCAAATGATTCTCCTGCCTCAGCCTCTGGAGTAGCTGGGACTACTGGTGACTACAAAAATTAACCACGCCTGGCTAATTTTTGTATTTTTAATAGAGGCAGGGTTTTACCATGTTGGCCAGGCTGGTCTTGAACTCCTGACCTCAGGTGATCCACCCGCCTCGTCCTCCCAAAGTGCTGGGATTACAGGCGTGAACCACCACGCCCGGCCTATGTGAAATATTTTATACGAGAAAACTACCAATAAGATTTTTTAAAGCAGTGAGTAATCACTATAATACTGATACACAAAATTTTGGTTTCACAATTATGAAAAATGGATATAACATAAAGGAAGTTTTTTCTACAGATCACTGTTCATATAAGAGGATATAAATGGTTACTAAGTGTATGAAAAACTTCAGTTTCTCTAATAATGAAAGATACAGACTAACTACCATGCATTGGGTACTAGTACATCTTGGGCATGTTAACCACAATCCCACATGTAGGTATGTAATACACATTTACAAATAATAAAACTCTTGCTGGAAAAGAAGAAATAATTTATCCCAAGTCCCAAAGTCATAGAGTTAGTAAACTGTGGAGCTGACATTCAAATACCAGGGAACTCTTGATTACAAAATCCATGTTCTTTATTTTAATTTTTCTTTTTTTCTTTTTTTGAGACAGTATCTCACTCTGTCACCCAGGCTAGAGTGCAGTGACGTGATCTCAGCTCACTACAACCTCTGCCTCCTGGGTTCAAGCGATTCTCTTGCCTCAGCCTCCTGAGTAGCTGAAACTACAGGTGTGCACCACAATACCTGGCTAATTTTTGTATTTTTAGTAGAGACGGGGTTTCACTGTGTTGGCCAGGTTGATCTTGAACTCCTGACCTCAACCCATATGACCTCCTTGGCTTCCCAAAGTGCTGGGATTACAGGTGCCAGCCACCACACCCGGCCAAAGCCCATGTTCTTAACCACTGTATTGTATTGCTTGTAAAAATCAGAACTCCTTAGGGGTCATGTTTTATACCTAAAGAATTAAATTTATTATGATTTACTTGAAACATATAAATGAGAAACCTGATAAGAAAAAGTATGAGTGGGAAATTACCATGCTGGATAATAAAATGCAGTATGAGGCTACCTTGTTCTATTTATTTTATTTTGTTGTTGTTGGCTTTTTTTTTTTAATTTTTTCAGAGACAGGATATCACTATATTAAGTGATATAATTAAGTTAAGACCAGACTGGTCTTGAACTCCTGGGCTCAAGTGATCCACCTACCTCAGCCTCCCAAAGTGCTGGGATTACAGGCGTGAGCCACCGTGCCCAGCCCAAGGCTACATTGTTTAAAACACATTAAATACTGGCATAGGAGAGAGTTGAGTAGAATGGGAAAAGAAAAAAAAAAAAAAAAAGCTTGAAAACACTCCCTGTTGCAAGTGAAATGTGTTTTATAATATAGAGAATTTTTTAAATTTTTTATTATGGGTACATAATAGGTATAGATATTTAGGGAGTACATGTGATGTTTTGATAGGGGCATACAATGTGTAATAATCACATCAGGGTTATTGGGATATACAACACTTCAGCATTTATCATTTCTTTGTTTTAGGAACTTTCCAATTCTACTCTTAGTTATTTTAAAATATGTAATAAATTATTGTCGGTTGTCATCATGCTGCTGTGCTATCAAATACTATTCAAATTTTATTCATTCTCACTATATTTTTCTACCCATTAACCATCCCCACTTTTTCTGCCCCTCCCTAGTACCCTTCTATTGTTTTAATGAACAATTGAGTTCAGTTGTGTTAATTTTTAGCTCCCACACAATGAGCGAGAACGTGCAAAATTTTTCTTTCTGTGCCTGACTTATTTCACTTAACATAACGTCCTCCATCCATGTTGTTGCAAATGATAGGTGTTTTCATTCTGTTTTATGGCTGAATAATATTCCATTGTGTGTAGTTCCACATTTCATTTATCCATTTATCTGCTGATAGACATTTAGCCAAGATTCCAAATCTTGGCTATTGTGAAAAGTACTGCAGTAAACATGAGAGTGCAGATACCTCTTTGATATACTGATTTTCATTCTTTTGGGTATATACCTAGCAGTGAGATTGCTGAATCGTATGGTAGTTCTATTTTTTAGATTCTTGAGGGACTTCCATTCTGTTTTCCATAGTGGCTGTACTAATTTACTTTCTCACCAACACTGTGAAGATTCCTAATGGAACGTTTTTAAGATTAAGGAGAATAGATTATTTTATGCGTGACATTAGGACAGATGGCTCACTATTTGGGGAAAAAAGGTAGATCTTTGTTTCTTCTTATAGAAAAATTACAGATGTAAAAATAAACTATTAAAAGGTAAAAACCTGATGAGGGTGAATTTGTTTCATAATCTTGAGGTGGAAGGATGTGGTAATATGTGAAGTATTCATTTTCTGACCAACTGATAATCTCAGACATTGGCGTATTCTTTTTTTTTTTTTTTTTTTTTGAGACGGAGTGTTGCTCAGATACCAAGGCTGGAGTGCAGTGATGCAGTCTCGGTTCACTGAAACCTCCGCCTTCCAGATGCAAGCAATTCTCCTGCTTTGGCCTCTCGGGTAGCTGAGATTACAGGCCCACGCCATGACACCTGGCTATTTTTGTATTTTTGTATTTTTAGTAGAGGTGGGGTTTCACCATGTTGGCCAGGCTCATCTCAAACTCCTGGGCTCAAGTGAATTTAAGCCTCCCAAAAGTGCTGGGATTACAGGCATGAGCCACCTCATCCAGCTGACATTGGCATATTCTGTTCTCAACTACAACTACCTCTCAATTGGTCCTGGTGCCAGATATCAGAACTAGTTAAAATAAACGAATGCTTGAATGCTATGTTCTAAAGTCATCACCAGGAATAAGACAGATTTGCAAAAGTCCAAAAGGTAAAACATCTAACTTATATGTTCACCTACACATAGAAATTAAGGGTTAAGAGATTAAGGGTTGTGAGCTGGGAACAAAAAGCAAACTATGAATCACATGTCTTGCTTCCCTACTCCTTGAGTTTGGTGTGTGTGCTAAGAATATTTCTCTTGACATTTGAGGATATCTGAGAGTTCAAGAGTATGCGTGTAACTGACTTATACTGGGGTTGGCAAAAATGCCCTGTGTCAGTGGGCCAGTAAATATGCCAGTAGACTACCAAAGTAGAAGAAGATAGAATTAGCTGTTTAGTGACACTGTTCTCCCCACCCTACATACACACATACAGACCTAGTTTCTACCAGCTCCCAGGAGTCATTAGACATCATGAGGGTTTAGAATCAAAAATCAAATTGAATATGAATAAAAAAAACCCAACACTTTTGAAAATGAGCAAAGAAGAGCAACATTTGAAAGAAAAGAAACTTCACTATCATTTGTAAAGAAATTAACCTAAAGTAACGAGATGGGCAAAGTTTTAAACTCAAAAGGAATATTGAGAAATAGTTACTTAAGGAATGAAGAATATGTGTTGTTACAACCTTCGATATACCCTTTGAGCAGCATTTCCATTCATACTTGTCCTACAGATGCTTTCACAAGTCCACAAAGATATCTTATACATAATAATACATGAGTGGTTCTTTGTAGCGCTTAGGAGATGGTAGGCATTTAGTTTGTTGCCAGAGTTTTTTTCCTACCAATTTGTATCTGGTTAAATAAATTTGGTAAGTCCATATAGTGGAATATAATGCAGCTGTTGTAAGGAATGTAGTAGAAGTATTGGTATGGAAAGATCTGCAGGTTATATCAAGTAAACCAAAGCTATGGATAAAGTTCTATATTGTGTATATCTTATATCTATTTATATAGGAATATATATATTCCTTTACATATTTAAATATGCACACATTTGTATATACATTAAAATACTGGGAAGAATATACGCATTCTTAATGGGCTACCTATGAAGACTGGAACTTTTCATACTATTAGAATGTTTTTTATCCATGAACTTGTGTGTGTGTGTGTATGTGTGTGTGTGTGTGTGTTTGAATTTAATAAGGTATATACCAAAATTCAGTGTTGATAGTCCTGGATGAGACTAATACCTTTATATGGCAGTTGGTAGTATCACAAACTAGGAAAAGCTTTCTGTGTGGTGGCTAAACCAAAACTTATTTTGAGCACCTGTTATGTATGTGCCAGGCATTATACTAAACATTTTATTCACATTTATCTTACTTAAATCTCCAACTCTATACAGTAGATTCTTTTTTTTTCTTACTGGAGGAAATAGATTTAGAAGACTGATTTCTTGCCGGGAGTCACAAACTGTTTCAGTATCGGAGTTGGATTCTAATCCAGACAGCCCGAGTCCAGAGAGTGTGCTTTCTGCCGCTACACATACTCTGCAGCAGCTCAGAAAGAGTGTATGAAAGGTTATCATTTCAGACAAAAGACCAGGATTTGAGTCTGTCAGTTTCAACTCAAAATGGAGATAACCTCTGCCCTTTGAAGAAATCATATTTAGTTGATTTGTATTCAAATACCTTCTACATTCATGATGTATTAGATGAATAAGAGATTTGGATCAATAAAATATTTTTAACCATAGCCCACTTTCTTTATATAACAAGTTCAAATGTTTTAACTCCTCCACATGCAAGCTTTGTTTTTGTCAACTATTTTGAATCTCTTTATATAACTCTCAGTTTTGACAATTCATTTTGCTATATTGAGGAAATATTCAGTGTTTCTGACACATTTTTTTTTTCTTTTCTACCTAAACTGATTTTATCACTAGTTGTATCGTGTTAACGACATGCTTTTAAGACCTACTACTAGAATCTCTCTATTTTAAAAACAAACAAGCCAAAAAAACTTTGTAGGTCTATGTGATCTCTTTGCTACTTTTTAAAAATACACGAACTTACCTGTTTTTTCTTCTTTTTAGGAACATCATCTTCAGCGGGCTATTTCAGCACAGCAGGTGTATGGCGAGAAGAGGGATAATATGGTTATACCAGTCCCAGAGGCAGAAAGTAATATTGCTTACTATGAGTCTATATATCCTGGGGAATTTAAGATGCCAAAGCAGCTCATTCACATACAGCGTAAGTAATGATTCTCTTAATGATTGTATTTTCTTTATTTCTCTTATTATGTGTAAGTTGACAGATTTTTATCTCTTCAGGAACATTTTTCTTATTTGTTTCATTGACCAGTATCAGCTTAAGAGTTATTAGAGCCCATTTTCAACTTGTAAAATGGTATTTGAGATATCTGACAAGAAAAGATAGCATTTATTATTCTATATTTTTTGTTTCATCCCAGCATACAATCTTATGCTGCTTCAGTCAAGTAGGATAAGGGGGGGGGCAAAAAAACAACTCAGATATAGAAATAGTTTTTCTTCCTGTTCAGAATTAATAATATTAATAGTCTTAAAGAACTTCCTGATGTAAGTGAAGATCAGCAGACTTTTTCTCTACAGGGTCAGATTGTAACTACTGTAGGCTTTGTGGGTCATTCAGTCTGTCACAACTATTCAGTTCTGCTGTTGCAATGTAAAATCAGCTAAAGAGAATACAAAAATGAATGAACATGACTGTGTTGCAATAAAACTTTACTGATAAAAACAGATTGGCCCGTGGGCCATAGCTTGCCTGCCAAACCCAGATCTGTTTTTTCTAGTAGAGTGATGCTAATTTTTAAAATTTAGTGGTCTGATTGGGAACTTATTTCACTTAACAGTGATAAGTTCTTTATAAGAAATGATCGTTTGTGTGTGGTATTTGGTAATGAATAGCTGTGAGAGCTTTTACTCAATCTCCAATTAATTAACAACTTAAAAACAAATAATTGAAAGGTTAGTAAGATTAAATTCCTGCAGCTTTCATTGTCTTGTTAATGTTTATGATCAAGAGGTTTTTGGTTTTGTTTCCTTGTTTTTTTTTTTCTTTTTTTTAAGACGGAGTTTCACTCTTGTTGCCTGGGCTAGAGTGCAATGGCATGATCTCAGCTCACTGCAACCTCTGCCTCCTGGGTTCAAGGGATTCTCCTGCCTCAGTCTCCCGAGTAGTTGGGATTACAGGCACGTGCCACCACGCGCAGCTAATTTTGTATTTTTAGTAGAGACGGGGTTTCTGCATGTTGGTCAGGCTGCTCTCGAACTCAGGTGATCTGCCCGCCTCGGCCTCCCAAAGTGCTGGGATTATAGGCATGAGCCACCGTGCCTGGCCTGATCAAGAGGTTTCTCTAGGGGACCATCTAAATGTTTTTTTTTTAGGACAATATAAACCTATGTTGTTTTTTAACTAGTTTACTTGGGCAATCACATGTTTTGTTAAATTTAAGAGACAGACACAGACATTTTAAACAAATGTGATAGATATTAGAACCTAAAAAGTTGTTTTCCAGAAAATCATATCAAGGTGGATTTGAAAGCTAAGGATCTGATCTTCCCCATGTATGTTAACTGGAACCAAATCATTCTGTTCTGCTGCCACAACCTATATTATCTTATAAATGCTTGCTTTTAGCTTAAAGCAAGGTTGAGTAAACTAAGATAAATTATACTAATTTACATTATCATTATGAGAAAAAAATTAATACATGTCTTAAAGATGGCTTACTTATTGATCAAAATCTATAAAATCCATTTGACTGATAACTAGTGAATTATATGTGGTCAGTAAAGTCAAAAGGTACTATATTGAAAAAGGAATTGACTCCTGACATTATAATCAAATATTAATAAATGACAGCAGAATTGTAGCTTATTTGGGAGGAAATTTTTTATCAGTACAAATTTGAGGTAACTTGTCTTTGGAAAGATGTATACTTTGGAATATTAGCAAAGATAATGCTGCTAAATTTGTGTTAGCTGCCCTATATCTATGGGAGGTTGCAAAGAAATATACAGAGAAGTCTCCTGCACAGTTCCTCTAGCCTCATCCAGTATTAACCTCATGCACAACTGTTGTACAGTATCAAAACCAAGAAATTAAAATTGGTACAATCTAGAGTTTACGCAGATTTCACCAGTTAGACATGCACCACATATGTGTGTGTGCACATGTTTGTAGTTGTGTATAATTTTATCATGCATAGCCCTGCATAAGCACCACCACTATCAAGACACTCACCTGCACCATCACCAGCAGATGCCCTCTTGTTAGTTTTTTGTTTTGTTTTGTTTTGTTTTGTTTTGAGACGGAGTCTCGCTCTGCTGCCCAGGCTGGAGTGCAGTGGTGCGATCTCGGCTCACAGCAACCTCTGCTTCCTAGACTCAAGCAATTCTGCCTCAGCCTCCCAAGTAGTTAGGAGTACTGGCACGTGCCACCATGCCCAGATGATTTTTGTTTTGTTTTGTTTTAGTAGATACGGGGTCTCCCCATGTTGGCCAGACTGGTCTCAAACTCCTGACCTCAGATGATCCACCAACCTCGGCCTCCCAAAGTGCTGGGATAATAGGCATGAGCCACCACGCCCAGCCTCTTTTGCTTACTTTCTATGGGTTGGGTGTCTTAACGTTGTGCTTGAGATGTTTTTAAAAAGATAGTATTCTAGACACAATGTCTTTGTCAGATATATGACTTGGAAACATTTTCTACCATTTCTTAATAGGTCTTCTAATGTTGAGTTTGAGGTGTTTTAAAAAATAATATTCTAGACACAGTGTCTTTGTCAGATATATGACTTGGAAATGTTTTCTTTTTTTTTTTTTTTTTTTTGTGGAGTCTCACTCTGTCACCCAG